>NW_004956087.1:6656-8515 GCF_000276665.1 Chinchilla lanigera
GCAGGCCCGGCCGGAGGAGGGGGCGCTGGGGAGGCGACTGGACCCGCCGATCCAGGAGCAGGGGTGGCCTGGGCCGGGGTCTGGGTTGGGGGAGGGGCTGGCATTTGTTCGGGACGCATTTCTTCCGAATGTGGGTGCTGTTGGAGTCCCCACATTCCCTCCCTCCCCCGGTGCTGGGGATGGAGCCCAGGGCCTCGCACCTGGACAGCACTGACCCGCTGAACTACACCCCAGGACTGTTGGGAACAGATTTCTTTCGGGCCACCTTGAGGACTGTGTGGTTGGGGGCCGCGGGGGATGGCTTTGCTGGTTCCAAGCTTGGTAAAGTTGGAGAGCTCCAAGGGAGGGATCCCCGGGCCGCGGGGGAAAGGAAAAGCGGTGAGGCCAGATGGGGTACACAGAGGCGGGGTGTGGGGGCAGTGTATGTCCTGACCCATCTGTGCATCTGTCCAGCTCTCCCCAGGCGACCTACACTCTGCTGGGCCACTCTGCCCCGCACCTGTGTAGGGTTCTGCTTGCAAATCTTCGGGACACCCCAGTGAAAGTACTGTTCACATCCCCATTTTCCGGGTGCAGACTGAGGCTTCATGAGGTTAAGTAACAGCCAGGATGTCGTGGGGCCCATAAGGGACCCCAGGCGGTGTGGCTGCACACGATACATTGGAATCACGACATCAGCTCACCTGGCGCGATGGGGACACGGCGCCCACAATCACTGGGTGTGGGGAGACCGAGTGAGTGCGTGTAGGAGCAGCGAGTGGCCCCCACGGGCTGGGGAGCCTGGGGAGGAGTTGGGTGCCATCGTGTCGTGTGTCACCTGGGGGCCCTGGTGGTGCACTGCAGTGCCATCCGTGTGCCCCTGTGTGTGTCGGAGGCTGCCTGCCGCGCCGAGGTGTGGGGCCCATGTGTTTGTTTCTGAACTTCTGTGTTACCAAACAGCCGTCCCTCCCTGCTGACTTGGGGACCCAGGCTGAACTCTGCCCTCCCTGGGAACTCCCTCAAGGTGCGGGGCAGAGCCGCAGTAAACAGCGGGAGGAGGTGGCCCTTCACCTGGGGAGCCCATCCCGCCCCTCAGCGTTTCCCAGGCGCTTCACCTCTGACCCTCTGAGGAGCTGGGCAAGGCTGGGCTGAACCGCACCCTCCTCACCTTGGCGCTGAGCTCTGGGGGGTCCCCTCCGGGCCCTGCGGGTGCAGGGAGGAACAGTGTCATACAGGGAGCTGCTTTAGAGGCTGTGCACTACCCAGCTCCCCTGCCCCCCCACCCCTACCCCTGGCTGGGGCAGGACCGCAAAGGCAGAAGGCAGGATTTTCCCGAGGATTTAACCTTCTTAGAGGCCCTGGTTTTCTAAATTGCCGAGAACCCATCCTTTTACCCTTGCGAAGCTTGTGCACACCAGCCCAGCGCCACATGCCTTCCCTCTTTTGACTCCGGAAGAGTGCTCACTAACATTCGAGCAAAAACAGCGGCAGCTAGTATAGAAGATGCACCGCCTCTCCCAGTGAGACGAAAAGCCCTTGTTTTCTTCCAGCCCGGGGTCAACTGTGTGTGTCCTGATGTCTGACCCTATCTTGCCTTTTCTCTTTTTTTTTTTTTTTTTTGGTATTTTTTGAGACAGGATCTCACTATGCAGTTCAGGCTGGCCTTGAGCTCACTTTGTAGCCCAGGCTGGCCTCGAACTTGCAATGATCCTCCTGCCTCAACCTTCCGGGTGCTGGGATTACAGGCGTGCACCAGCGCGCCTGGCTTTTGCCTTAGTTTGTTAGGAAACTTGTGTAGTGCTCTCTGCCTGTGTGTCCACTTCCTTCTCTGTAATTGGTTTTTTGTTCGTGTGTGTGGTTTGTTTTTTTTTTTTTTTTTT
>NW_004956088.1:0-8578 GCF_000276665.1 Chinchilla lanigera
CTCTATTTTAACATTGACTCTTTGTTTTTCATGCTAGGATTGAACCAAACCCTTAAGAATGCTAAGCACAAGCTCTACCACTGAATAGCACTCTCTTTAAATGTTCTAATATTATGTACTTTCAGCCAGGCGGCTGAAGGAGGACTGCAAGTTTAAGGCCAGCCTGGGATACACAGGGACACCCTTTGTCTCAAGAACATAAAAAAAAAAAAAAAAAAAAAAAATCAATACCATATACTTTGTACTATATTATCTCTTACCTGGAACCAGCCCAGCGAGGGGCTGATTATCTTCATCCCCCTCCCTGTAGGCCTGCCACCAGTTTGGGTCTTCTTGACTGATCACATGAAGTATATCCCCCTTCTGAAAGGACAGACCTAATTCTCGGCATGGAACATAAGGGTCATCTGAAGGATCATAGTCAAAGTGAGCTTTAACATGGATCTAAAAGATAAAGAAGAGAAAACCAAAAATAATAAAATGGCAACACAAAATATTTAGCACTAATATAATCTAAACGTTATGACTTTTCATGAGTGCAAAGAAATGAATTTTGCAAGTTGGTTAGTTAACAGTATTTGGGAGCAGTGGTTGCTCAGGCTCATCTGTTGTCTTCTCGCTGCTGATTCAAACAAGTACACTAGTGTGCAAACTACTACACTGTTACCAGCTGACAAACTGGGGTACAAAGATGCCTCAGTGGCTTGAGAAACTGAAGAAATATAACGAACCATCTGACCTGCAACAACAATGGGCACTGCAACAGGATATGCAATTTCTAAACCACTGACACCAGAAAACTCAGAATTAATTAACTAATTAAACTTATTTTTGGTACCAGAATTGAACTCAGGACCTCACACTTGCCAGGTAGGCGCTGCACTGCTGAGCTACATTCCCGGCCCAAAACTGATTTTAAACTTACTTCTCATGGAAGCAGGAGAGTGTCAGTCTCACCGGGGTGGTCACAGCCCTTGAGCCCAGCGTCAGCACAATGGTGCCTTAATGTCTGTCAGTATTTCTTCTAAAGGTTCATGAAACAAGCAGACCTGCACTGCTAAAGTTATCTAACTCAAGATTTTAATCAATTCCTGTTTGTACACTGCATAGGCTTACTCAGCAGGCTTAGTAGTCTGTCAGAAATCTACCTTTAGCTGATGAAACCTAACACCTACGTGCAAAGAATGTTACTGCTCCCCACAGGTGGAATTGTAAGTGTGGGCTCCAAGAGCCAGCACTAAATGAGGTCGAAGAGTTCTATAGCCGAGTCCCTTTCTTTTCTTTATTGGCACTGGTCTGCAGAACCTCATGTTTACCCTCCTCATGTGGAGCTGGGGCATGGACAGAACACACCCTCATTCCTCTCACCCCCTTCCTTCCCTCCCTCCCCCTTACATCTCTTGATCCTCTTCTCATCTGAGAAAGATCTCCCTACTTCCTGTTATCTTTTTATTCTGTTCTTTATTTGTAATTTGTGAGTCCATTTCTAATCAAGTTCTACTTTACTTCTTTGTGGAGGGAGGAGTTTGTTCAGTGTCTCCCTGTGTGGCCAGGCTGCCCTTAAACTTGTTTTGTTTTATTTTGTTTTGTTTTGAGACAGAGTCCTCACTATGTAGTGCAGGCTGGCCTTGAACTCACAGCCATCCTCCTGCTTCTGCCTCCCAAGTGCTGGGATTATAGGCATGTGCGACCACACCCAGTCATGCCCTTGAATTTGTGGTCTCAGGATTCCCAGTGCTAGGATTACAGACCTACACCATCTTCTTAGGCTCTGTTGCTGTTTCTAAAAATCATAAACATGGCTATGTATCATAAAGATAATACTGTTCTTCCTCAAAAGTCACTTTAGAGAAGTCATCTTTTTTTAAGCACATGAAACACTGGCAAAATTGACAGCTCTCAATCAGTGATGGACGACATGAGAGATGTCTCCATTATATGAAACCTTGAATCCTAATGAAGGCAGCAACTTCCTTCAGAAATATGGTTTGAGGTGTCATTAAAAATTATTTCTTAATTTCCAAAGAAAATTTTACTAATTGCTATAAACAGAAAATGAGAAAAACCCTCCATACACAAACAGTAAAACTGATATTAAAAGATGACCCAGTTAAAAACGTAAAATACTGTAGGGGCACAGGTTGGTAATCACAGCTACTCAGGAGGACCAGAACTCAAGCCCAGACACTGTAGACTGTGCAACCTACTGAAACCCTGTCTCAAAATAAACAGGAAGAAAAAGCAAGGCGGTTGGCTGGTAAGGTAGAGGCAGAGTGGTAGAGTGCCTCGCACACACGAGGGCCTCGTCAGAAAGAAGTGAAATAGCCAAGAACAGAACTCAAATTAGTCCAGGGGGTAATTTTCCTGAAGTATTTGCACAGGTATAAAAATGTACGTATAATCATGCAGCGAATTTTCACAAACTGAATGCATCTGTGTAACCAGCATCCAACTGGAGAACCACACTATCACCAGCACTCCAGAAGCCCCCGCCTCTGCCTGCCTCCTCTCCTCCAAAGGGTAAATCCATCCCGACTTCTGCAAACACTCATTTCTCTGTGTTTACTTCACAGAAGTGGAACTGCACAGTCTTGGGTCAAATATGGCTAAGTTATTTCACCCGATTTAACAGCATTCTGCTGTCTCACACACAGCCTCCCCTAAGGAACCAAATTATTCTTGAAGTGAAAACACTGGAATTGTGATTAAAATCTTGAGCACTTTGTCAATCAGTACCAAAAATGAACTTTAGAAAGTTATGTGGGTGGGCTGGGGATATAGCTCAGTGGCACAAGCACCTGCCTGGCAAGTGCAAGGTCCTAAGTTTGATTGCTGGTACCCAGGGGGGAAAAAAAAAAAAGATGACAGAAAATTATGTGGGATGGCAATGAATCAGAGCGGAGAGATTAACTAGTACACAATACAAATTTGTAATATTACTTTTTAAAAAAAACTGCTTGAGTACTACCCCTGTCCATTAATAATGCTTCCAGAATCTCTTTAAGTGGTTACATTTTAGCCAAAAAATAAAATAAACCTTGGAGATCTAGAAATGAAATTTTAAGTATCACTTGTAGTGGAGAGAAAATTTTTATCTGGTTTTTCAAAGATGTATTGCATTGGACTACTTGTCAGATTGACTGATTTATCAAATCACTTTCTGAAGAAATACCCAGCATGTTGTTTTTCAAAGTGTTCTGCTAAATCATCTACCTGAGATCTTTACTAAAATGGTGAATTTGGGGATGGGTATGGCAGTATACACCTGCAGTCCCAGCACTCAGGAGGCTGAGGCAGGAGTATTGCTGTGGGTTTGAGGTCAACCTGAGCTACAAAGTGAGTTCAAGGCAAAACCAAACTGAAACTAAAGTCAAGATAGCACCAGGTATGGGGGCAGTCGCCTATAGTCTTAGCCCTTGGGAGGCTGAGGAAGGAAGACTGCTGCGAATTTAAGGCCAGCCTGGGCTACACAGTGTGTTCAAGGACAGCCTGAACTACACAGTGAAACCCTATCTCAAAAAAACAAAACAAAAACAAAAAAGTCAAAATACAATAGTGTGTACCAATTTCCCAAACCAAATGTAATTATTACATATCACAAATACATACTATAAAATTATGTAAGAAAAGATTATATTGGGCTACATTTATCAGATAAAGATCTAAAAATGTTTGCTAGGCAGGGTGGCACATGCGTATAATCCCAGCACTCAGGAGGCTGAGACAGGAGGATTACTGTGAGTTCAAGGCCAACCTGGAATACATAGTGGTCTCAAAACAAAACAACACCAAAAGATAAAAAGAAAAGTATCAGTGAGGTAGAAGTAACTATGCTTATGACCTTTACCAAAGGCCAACAAAATCACCCAGAAAAGCTTTTCTACCTTAACTAGGCAGTTTTCACTGTCTGTCTATCTTGATTTAAATGGCTTGGCTCAGGGCTTCTCTTTGTTGCAGGCTGGGAAGATGAGGACAAACGACATACTCTGCTGATATGACAAAAGTACACAGCCCCATCTAAATGTACCCTACAATTTGGGGGCGGGTACACTGGGAATTGAACTCAGGACCTTGTCCTTGCCAGGTGCTGCACCGCTGAGCTACATCCCTGGCCCCGTGCACCCTACAATTAAGATCAAGAACAAAAGCTCTTAATTTTTCCTAAGCAAAATGTAGTTCAGATTTGAGAAATTAACCAATTAAATGAGCTAAATAAAGTCTATACACTGCCTTAACATGTATTATATAACTTGTGTTTACATACTTCACTGATCAAGTCTCAGTTCTACAAGTTATCTTCACCAACCTCCCCCCACAGTGGCTCACTTTGTTTACCACAAAGAAAAACAAAAGCCATTTTCCAATGAAGGAGAAAAGCTGACCTTCATGGGAAAGCTCCAGGATCTGAGAGGACAATGTATATCTCATCAAAATTGCGTCTGGGTTCTAAATCACATTAAATCTTCCATTTAAATTTTTATTTTTTATGAACTTATCTTTAATTTTCAAAATTACTTGTAGAAAACAGAGATTCAAAAACTGCCTTTGTCACATCAAGAAATACTTTTCAATTACCTCCCCTACCTCTGAGATTCCTCTTTTTCCTCAACATCAAAAAAGGAGTTTCATTTTATTTTACTTTTTGGGGGGCTTGGGATTGAACTCAGGCCTTGTATGCGCTAGGCAAGAGCTCTACCACTAAACTAAAAGCTTCACCCTTTTTATTTGCTTTTGAGACAGGCCTTTTAATTGCTGAGGCTGACCTAGAAAACTAGTTATCTTTCTGCCTCAGTGTCTTGAATAGCTGGGATCAGAGGCTTGTACCACACCCAGAGCAATTTTCTTTACTATTTATTCTCTTCCATTTTTCACTAGAGAGAAGTTTAGGCTGTGAGACATCCAACTGATGTTTACTAGGCAGAGAGCAATATGAACTTAGGGCAACAACAAACTTAATAGAAGAACTGCCTTAATGTGAAAAGAAGCCCTGTTATCGCTTATACCCAAGAGCCTCCAGTGCTCATCAGCAGAGCTTCTGACGGTTTATAGCTGAGCTGCTGGTAGGAAGTGGGTCTGGTGGGAGGAGGCAAGTCACTGGGAATGTGGCCCTGCCGGACTCATCTCCTTCCGCTTTCCGCTTCGGTACTGCTGTGCCCTTTGCCAGGCCTTCTTGCAGCCGCTGACATGGACTGAAACCTCTGGCAAACTGTGAGCCAAAATAAGCCTCTCTTCTTTTAAGCTGTGGTGTCGGGCCTTGTGCTCAGCAATGAAAAAAGTGACTAAGACAGGCACCAATCCAACATATACTAAAATTCTGTTTTTATTTTCTAATAATTTATTTATAAAAATCTTACTGCATTATAAAATTCCAGATCTTCTTCCAAGTGGTAAAAAATTACAATGAAAATTATACAGTACATTTTATTTCTCTAACAGTGAAATAAATGCTTTTGGCTGTATTCTTTCTCAAATTTCCTTACAACCCAGTTATCTTTGCACTGCCAGGCACAGAATAAGTAGTAATAGCAACAGCTAACATGTACTAGCTATTAGTCCATGAGTTTTCTGGTGTATATACCATCACTACTAAGCAGTGTGATTCTGCCTTCATTTCAATTTATAGATTATTAAGTCAGAAGTAAAACAGTCCTTTGCTGCACAAAAAACCTAGTATATCCTTCCTCTGTATTATTTCAATGATAGTATGCAATAATTTAAAAATTTTGCAGACTGGTGTGGGAAGTCCAACTCTTTTTTTTTTTTTTTTGTTAAGCCCAAGCTGCCCTCGAGCTTGCAGCCCCCTTTGGCCTGACCTTCTGAAGGAGCTAGGGTTACAGGTGTGCACCACCATTCCAGGACCAACGTTTTTTAAGGCTCTGCGAGAGAAGGGCACCACATACTTTGAACAATGTGCATATTTCTTAAGACAAATGTGCAATTCACCCAGCAAACAAACTACAAAGGTGCTAAGACTTGCCCTCTACATTTTTGCCCTGTGCTACTGAAAGAGCTGCCACTGTTTGCTGCTACGTGTGACACAAAAGAAACTGAACAATTCAGAGAATATGCCCTACGCAGCTTGTTCTTGCCATACAAGCTGTTGTGGTTATTTTTCTTGTTGCTGAGACAAAATACCCAACACTCAAAGTTAAGGGAGGAAACGTTTATTTGGCTCACAGTTTGTGCAGGTTTCAGTTCCGACTTAGCTGGCTCCAAGGCAGGGTGGCATGGCACAGGGGCCTCGCAGAGGAGAAACAGTCCATGGCATGCAGAAGGCAGCAAAGTGGTGAAGCAGCAGCAAGTGACAACAGCAGAACCTCTTTCTGTCCTTTGTATTTTATCTGTCCCTGAGGGCAGGTAGCACTCACACTAGGGTGAGGCACCCTCCATCCTAGCAGTTCTGTGAGTCAATCCCAGCATCACACACTCTAGGTCCAGCCACCTCTGAAAGCCCCACCTATGACTGCATGAGCCTTTAGGGGACATCTAGATACAAACCACAACATGCCATTAGAATTCAGCAAGGTCATATAATGGCTTCAGATAGTGCCTATTTTGTACATCTATCTGAAATAGATGTTTCTATTTATTTACTCTGGTTTTCTGAGACAGGGTTTCACAATGTAGTTCAGGCTGGCCTCAAATTCATGGTGATCCTCCTGCCTCAGCCTCCCAAGTTCTGGGATTATAGGTGTGTACCACTAAGCCCGGCTCTCATGTTTCTTTCTAACACAACAAAAAACAAGTCAGAAAGATATCTTTTGCTACTCTTGTCAGACACTGATCTGTACAATAATGATCCTCAACAAATTGGTTTTATTGTTATTACTTGCAGTGCTGGGATTGAATGCAGGGCCTTGTGCATGCAAGGCCAACACCGAACCACTGAGCTACATCCCCAGACCATAATGGAGAATTCTTGAAAGGAAAGAAAAGAAGAACACCGCACATCACTCTGTTTTGAAAAGAACCTTAAAAATGTTATTAATCAAATGCTGTTTTAAAAGGGCTAAACCTGCCACCCCTCAAGCTATTTCATTTTCTAGTTAAGTAATTCCTAAGATTGTTTGTTCACTATGACTATATTTTTTTCATAACCCCTCCCACAGATATTCAATAATGAAAAGTAGTAAGACTTAAATGAGCACTAAAGGGTAAGTTACTTCATTCTGATGTTGAAGCATTCTGAGTTAATTACTTACTTCAATAACCTACTCTTGCATACAATGAGAAGCAGCAGGTACCAACATAACACTTAGATTAATTTTATCCATTAAAGAAATGACTCTGTTAGAAAATTCCAGACTCTGCAGGCAGGGCAGAAAAGAAATGCTGATAAAATGTCTTAATCTCTGATATGCATTCCAAAAAAGTCATTTGCTCAGGAAGAATGGATTACTATAAACATTTGAGTAAGGCATAGTCCAATCCTGCAGAGCTACTTTTGAAGTTCAAGGATTATTAACAGCAAAATTTGAATTCAGAGACTAGCTCTGCTTCCTCATTTCTCTTCCTACAAAGAATCATAAACAGAAGGAAGGTTGCAGATGCAACATCAACTTTAATGTGTTCCATAAAAAACAATAAGAAAATATGAAATTCAGCCAAAATATAAAGCCATGAAGTATTGATGGAATATGTGATGAAACAGTGTGGAAAAAAATGTGATGAAATATTGAGAAAAAAAATGAAGCTTTTCTCTCTCAAACTGTTAAGCTTTTATAAAAGTTAAGAATAATAACAGATATAATAAATCAAGCTACCATGTCAATCTAACATTATAAAGTCCGTCTTCTTTTGTTGTTGTTGTTTCTGAGGGTCTTGCTATATAGTTCAGGCTGTCCTTGAACACACAGCAATCCTCCTGCCTCAGCCTCCTAAGAGCTGGGATTACAGGCATGCACCAGCACACCTGGCTAAAAGTCTATCATTTTTAGCAACCTGCAATATAATTCATATACTATATCGCTCACCCATGCACATAACTGCATGACTTTCAATATAGTCATGGTGTTACAAAACTATCGCCACAATGTTAGAACATTTTTATTGTCACCCCCAAACCCCAGTATTGATAGTAATTATTTCCATTCTCTCCTAATTTCCCATGCCCACATCTAAGAAACCACTAGTCTATTTTCTGTTTCTATAGATTTACCTATTCTGGACATTTCACATAAACAAACAAATACATTGGCCTTTTGACTGGCTTCTCCTACTTATCATAACATTTTCAAGTTCATCCATGTTGTAGCATACCTAAGTACTTTAGTTTCTTTTACAACAAATAATGCCCTGTTGTATGTATAAATCACACTTTGTTTTCCATCTATGCATATTTGGGTTGTTTCTACTTTCTAGCTACTATAAATAATGCTGCTACAACAAGAAAACAGCCTGTTGCTAGACACAGGTGCACGTCTCTCGGTCCTTCTTTTCAATCCTGGCCTTCCTTCCAGCCATCATACCTCAGTGAAAGAAGTCACTGGTGAGGAGGTAATATGCTATTTTTGACAACCCTTAGGCTGTAACTACTTAATAGGTCCCTCTTGCATATCTCTGTCTTCCTGAGAAACCA
>NW_004956089.1:0-8490 GCF_000276665.1 Chinchilla lanigera
ATATAAAATGTGCCTTCTGTATAGTTTTATACTTTTATATTAAAAACCAAGACTTTTTCACACAGCCTCCCAAGAAACAATTTTCCACCCTTTGGTGGTAATAGCACATCACTGTGAATCTGCTCTAAAGCAGGCAGGTGAGGCGCTTGTGTTTTGTTTTTGGTTTTGTAGCCAGGAAGCTCAAGGCCAAATTTAGCTTTCATGCAGTCAAATAGTTCTTGGTCTTCCAAAATGTTGTTTGACCCAATAAAATTCTACCTTTGCTGTACTCTATTTAATATGTGCTTTTCTCACAGTTTTATGCAAAGTAGATAGTATATGTTACATTTTTTTAAATGAAAAAATCTTTTTGCTATTAAAAAGCCACACTTGGTGCTTGAAGATTGCTTCCTAGTATTTAAAGAAATTATTTTTAATCAATTTCAAGATTATTCTTTTATGTAAAGATCTGATCTTTTTAATTCCTTACAGACTTTATTATCTTGTGCTCTGGATTCTTTTATGGTATTGGACTTTATGTGTCATGCTCCTGGAAGTCTTTAGTGGTTTAATGGATTTTAGCTTTTGCTTTCTAGTTCTATCTCTAATTACTTTTTTTTAATATTTTACTCACTCTTTAAAGTCTCTTTTGGAACTTTTACCACTTTGGGGGCAGTATGCCTTTTCAGGATTATTTA
Organism: Chinchilla lanigera; assembly: GCF_000276665.1. Taxonomy (NCBI): domain Eukaryota; kingdom Metazoa; phylum Chordata; class Mammalia; order Rodentia; family Chinchillidae; genus Chinchilla; species Chinchilla lanigera. The sequence continues at coordinate 678 of NW_004956089.1, forward strand.
AACATTCTGCACCCAAAAATACTGCAGTTGTCAGCTATATTTGTCTTTCACACACACAAAGAATCTGCTGCTCTTCCTAGGCCCTAAAATGGCCTAAATGTAGTGTTCCATGCTCGAGAAGAGTGGGAACTTCTTGGCTGTGTGATGCGAGGCAAAGCTTATTCTATTATTTACAGTAAGTAAGAGCTGGTATAGTTTTATGTGCCAATTTGTTAGATTAAAGTGCCCAGTTAAAACTAATACAGGTATTTCTTTGAAGGTATTGGTAGTTGTGGTTAATATCTATAATCAGCTGACTTTAAGAAAATCACCTTTGATCATGTGGGTGAGTCAATCTCATACCATCAGTTGAAGGTCTGAAGAGCAAATCAGTATCCTAGAGACAAAGGAATTCTGCCTCAAGACTACAGCACTGGGAGAGGGCTGGCAGTCCCAGTGGTAAACAGTGGACCAGTAGCATTAACCAGGAACAACCCACGGTTAGTGCAAGTATGTTCAGTGTATTTACCTTGAAAGTGACTTTGTATGGCAGGCTAGCTTTGGGGAAATCCACTGCAGCACTCTTTATTTCTCAGAGTGGTGTGACCAGGAGCTACATTAAGAGGGTACTGGGGGAGAGGGGCCTCTAGAGCAAGGTGGGCAACTGACTAGCCTGTGGATGCAAAACTAGTTGGAGATAGCAGTGGCTCAGGGCACACAGAAGGTCACTGGAACAAACACTAAATCTCTCTAGAGTAGATACACCCCTGAAGAAAAAAAACCATTGGCTGGCCCTGCCCAGCAGGAAAGGCAGGGCAGGGCTGAGCATTCACATAGCAACAGCCCATTAAGTGGATTTAGAGCCACAATAGTCCCCAGTAACAAATCACTGTCTATCTCCCGTACTCGGTGGATTTCCGTATCAAAGGTTCTGGAAAGAAACTACCCATCTAAATACCTCAGTGCGGAGGGATATTTTTGGACTCTTTCTTTTGTATGTGGATATTTTTTCTCTCTGGTTTTTTCTTTCTTCTATATTTTTCCATCACCATCAGGTTTATTTATTTATTGTTAAGTCTTTATCAAGTTAATTACATAAACACAGATGAACAGCCAGACTAACAGACCAAAAACATATGACAGTTATACTAAATCAAGGTACACTTTTAGATACATTGGCTATACTAGATTGCATTAACTCTTTTTCGCTATTGCCTTTTATTTTGCACGTTGTTTATATATTGAGTTTCTCATATAAGAGAAACCGTGCAATATTTAAGCTTGTATGTCTGATTTCACTTAACGTTATGGTCTAAGGCCTATTATTTTCCTGTAAATGACTCATTTACCCTTCTTCATAGTAGTGTAGTACTCCATTGTATATAAACACCATATTTTCTTTATCCATTCATCTGTGGATGGACATGCAGGCAGATTAAAAGATTTAACTGTTAGGAATTGTGCGGCTATAAACATGGATATGCATATACCACTGTAATGTGACATCTTTAACTCTTTCAGAAAGATATAACAAGAATAACTGGGTCAAATGAAATTCCTTTTTTTAATTTTTTGAGGAATCCACATAGTGACTGTACCAGTTTACACTCCCACCAACAATGAAAAATTTCCATTTCCTCACAAGCTCTCCACCATTTGTTATTATTTAATTTTTGAAGCTAGCCATTCCTTCTGGAGAAAGATGGAATCACAGTATTTTTTAAATTTGCATATCTCAAATGACCTACAATGTTGAACATTTTTTTAGATATTTGCCATTTGTACTTCTGTGTCTGAAAAGTATCTATTCATTTCAAATGTCTATTTTGTGGTTGGTTCTTTATGTATGCTGATATCAGTCCTCTGTCTGAAAGATTAGCTGGCCAAAATTTTCCCCCATTCTGTAAGGTGTCCCTTCACTTGGCAGTTTCCTTTGCTGTACAGAAGCTTTTTAATTTGATGTGATCCCAATTGTTGATTTTGTTATTATTTCTTTTGCATCTGGGATTCTCTACAGGAAGTCTTTGCCTGTACCTGTGTCCTGAAGAGTTTAACCTATTTTATCTTCCAGCACACTGTTTCTCTTTTAATATTTAGAATTTTTATCCATTTTCATTTTAATTTAGTGCATGGTGAGAGCGTCTTCTTTTTCTTATTGTTTTCCTGTTACTTTTGTGTAGTTTTCTTTTTCATTCTTTAGCTGGATTTTTTTAATCCCACTTTTCCTTATGTTTCTTCTCTTTTTCTTTTAAATCTTACTTCTTCCAATTTTCTCTTTCTCTGCTCATTCCATTTTTTATTGCCTCATTATTACTTTTAACCTTTCTCAATATTTATATCCTTCTAGTTTACCTGATACTGTTATTGCTAATTTCTGCTGTTAATGGTGGTATAATTGTTGCTTTTTATTGTTTTTTTACTGTGTGCCAATGTTTGGTTTGTCTTTGTGTCATTGTCATTACTGTGGTTTGTTTTCTCCTTTGTTAGTGATGCTGGGAATCAAGTCCACAAAAGAAGGCTGAACACTAAGAAGATCTTCACACAAAAGTAGAAGTCCATCCAATAGATGCAACGATATCTACATAGAAACAGAGGTATGAATAAACAAGGCAACATGCTCCTTTCATAAGTTTGTAACTAACAAGTAACTGAATACAAAAATATGGAAGTGGATGAGATGCTAAAGAAAAACAACTGATGTCAAAAAAGATATAATTAAGCAGCTGAATTAATTAAGAAACAATGCAGGATATGAAGGAGCAACTCAACAAAAAGAGATTCTGATGAAATAAACAAATCTTGTAAATAAAAAACAAAGTAAGTCAAACTAAAAATTCAGTGGAAAGTCTCATCAGTACACTGGGTTAGGCAGAAGGCAGAATTTCAGGACTTGATAAAGTTGATGAATTATCACACTCAGACACTCATAAAGAAAGAATAAGAAATTCTCAATAAAACACTCAAGAACTCTTAGACACAGAAGACCAAACCTATGAATGTGTAGTGTTGAAGAGGGCACTGAGGTACAGGCTGCAGTCATAGAAAATCTATGTAATGAAAGAATAATAAAAACTTCACAAATCTTGGGAAAGATATGGACATTCAAGCACAGAAGGCATTTAGAATCCCAAGCAAGCATGACTAGAAAAGAACCTCCCTATGTCACATTATAGTTAAAATTAAAAAGGAGAGAATATTGCAACCCACAACAGAGAAATACCAAGTCACTTATAGAGGAAAATCCATCAGAATAACTTCAGACTTCAGAAATTCTAAAGACCAAGAGAACGTAAAATGATGAATTTCAAGCTCTGAAAGAAAATAACTGCCAATACAGATTACTATGCCCAGCATGGCTATTCTTCAAAATTGTTCAAAATAGATTAAGAAATAAAGATCTTCCAAAATAAACATAAATTTAAAAAATTCATTACCACTAAGCTTGAATTTCAGAGGCTACTTGAAGGAATTCAGTAGACAGGAGAGGAACAGTATTGAACCTACTGAAAATTAAGGAAAAAGAGTACTGGAGTTAATCTTCTCTAAATTTCTTGTAGAATTCAGCAGTGAATCCATCAGGACCTGGGCTTTTCTTTGTTGGCAAGTTTTTAATTAAACTTTCAATCTCATTAACTCATATTGAATTATTCAAAATTTTTATATCTTCTTGATTCAGCATTAGTAATTCATATGTATCTAGGAATCTGTTCACTTCTTCTGTTTTCCATCCTATTAGAGTAAAGAGTTTTGAAGTAGATATTGATGATCTTCTGAATTCCACAGCATCTGTAGTGACTTCACCCTTATTATTCCTCAGTGCATGAATTTGAGTCTTTTCTTTCCTTTTTTTGATAAAGATGGCTAAGGGCTTATCAATTTTATTTATTTTCTCAAAGATCCAGCTGTTTGATTCACTAATTCTTTGTATTGTTTTCTTGATTTCCATCGTGTTAATTTCTGCTCTGATCTTTATAATTTCCTCCCTTTTGTGGGCTTTGGGTTTGTCTTATCTTCTTTTTCTAGAAGCTTGAGGTGTAACATTAGATTGTTTATTTGTGCTCATTCTGTTTTGCTGATGTGAGAATTCCCTGCTATAAATTTCTCTCTTAGAACTGCTTCCATTGCATCCCATAGGTTCCAATGTGTTTTGTCTACATTCTCATTTAGTAGTAGATATTAATTTCTTCCTTTATTTCGTCTATGACCCATTGGTTGTTTAGGAGGGTATTATTTAATTTCCATGTGTTCATGGAGTTTTTGTGGTTTGTTTTCAACATAGTTCCGGAAACATTAGACAAAGCAATTATACAAGAGAGAGAAATAATGACAGGGAAGAAAAGAGTGAAACTATCATTATTCACAGATGACATGATATTCTACATAGAAGACCCCCCAAAAGCTCCACCAAAAGACTCCTAGAGTTAATAACCAAATTCAGTTGTGTGGTTGGATACAAAGCCACTTACTCAAAAATCAATAGCATTTTTCTACACAAACAGCAAACTTATTGAGAGAGAAATTAGGGAAATTATTGAAATTAGAAATTAGAGAATTTAGCTAACTGTCCCTCAGACAAAGGACTTATATCTAGAACATAAAAAGGAATTGAAGAAACTCAGACCCCTCCAAATTCAAAGACTTAATCCACAAATGGACATCTGAGATGAATACACACTTCTCAGATGAAAAAATACAAGTGGCAAATAAATATATGAAAAAATGTTTAACATCGTTGGTCACTGAAGAGATGCAAAATAAAATAATACTTCCAAATAGCATGCAAAAAAATGAAATACTTAAGACTCAATCTAACAACAGAAGTAAAATATTTATGTGTTGAAAGTTATAGTACTCTGAAAAAAGAGATTGAAAAAGATATCAGAAAATGGAAAGATACACCTTACTCTTTTTTTTTTTTTTTTTTTTTTTTTTTTTTTAGGTACTGGGAATTGAACTCAGGACCTTGTGCTTGCCAGGCAGGCACTTGTACCATTGAGCTATATCTCCAGCCCCCACCTTGCTCTTGAATAGGAAGAACCAACATAGTGCAAATGGCCATACTTCCAAAATTGTTATACAGTTTCAATGCAATCTCAATCAAAATACCATTAGCAGACATCACAGAAGTAGAGAAAATATTCCTAAAATTCATCTGGAACCAGAAGAAACCTAAAATAGCAAAGGCAATACTGGGCAACAAAGACAAGTCAAGAGGAATCACAATCACTGACTTGAAATTATTTTGCAAAGCTACTGTGGCAAAATCAGCATGGTACTGGCAAAAAAAAAAAAAAAAAAAAAAAACTAGAACTGAAGACTAATGGAACAGATTAGAAGAGGTGGACACAACTATAAACACACTCAGCCACCTTATCTTTGACCAAGAGGCCAAACATGTTCACTGGAAGAAAGAGAGCCTCTTCAATAAATGGTGCCAGAAAAACTGGTTCTGTACATGCCAAAGACTAAAATGAGATTAGTGTCTATCACTATGCACTAAACTAAAGTCAAAATAGATCAAAGATCTAAAGATTAAAGCAGAAACACTAAATCTACCAGAAGAGGAAGTATGTCAAAATCTTGAAGACATAGGGGTAGGCACAGTCTTCATAAACAAAACCCAAACTGCACTGGAAACACTTCAAATAATCAACAAATGAAATCTTATCCTATTAAAAAGCTTTTATACATCAAAAGAAATCACCAGTAGAGTGAAAAGACAACTCATAGAGTGGGAAAACATTTTAGCTAACTGTCCCTTAGACAAAGGACTTATATCTAGAACATAGAAAGGAATTGAAAAAACTCAGATGCCCCCAAATTCAAAGACCCAATCCAAAAATGGGCATCTGATATGAATACACACTTCTCAGATGAAGAAATACAAGAGGCAAATACATACATGAAAAAATGTTTAACATCATTGGTCATTGAAGAGACACAAAATAAGACATCCCTGAGATTTCATCTCACCCCAGGAAGACTGGCTAACACCTAGAAATTAACCAACAACAAATGCTAGGGGAGCTGTGGAGAAAAAAGAACTCTTCTCCACTGTTGGTGGCAATGTAGACTGGTGCAACCACTTTGGAAATCAGTCTGGATATTCCTCAAAATATTAGGGTTAGCAGTCCCATTTTACCCAGCCATTCTCCTTCTGAGCATTTTCACAGAAGAATTAAAAACATCATACTACAGCAATATGTGTGCACCCATGTTCACAGCAGCACAATTTATCACAGCAAAATTTTTGAAACAACCCAAATGGTCATCAGCTGAGGAGTGGATAGGAAAAGTGTAGTATTTTTATACAATGGAATATTACTCACCTATATAGAAAGATAAACTCAAGGCTTTTATAGGTAAATGGATGCAACTAGAGACCACACTCATAAGTGAAATAAATCAGACCCGCATGTGTAAACACCATATTGTCTCCCTCGTATAAGAGCCTGAAAGAGTAAATAAAACTGAAAGGTACAATAAATATTGTGAAAGAGAAAGAAACTGCTTAATAGGAAAGAACAACTGGGATGAGGGAAAGAAGAAAAGAAAGAAGGAAGGGAAATGTGTGTATACACACACACACACACACACACACACACACACAAGATAGCTATGATAATTGTATTACTAATTTTCTATTGGTTTATTGAAAGGAACTGTTAATGTTTAACTGTTTGATCAATCTTGCATACCTATATTATTATTTTGTTTTGTTCTTTTCTCTTTAGAAGAAAAATAAAATAAAAAAGAAAATTAGGAAATAATCAAACAGTAGGAAAACAGCAAATGACTGGAACTAGTATACATCTTCCTATAATAATTCTGAATGTAAATAGTCTTACTTCTTTTCTAAAGACTTACATCTTTGATGCATGCAAGAAACACAGCCCCCCGCAGGAAAATGTACACAGACCAAAAGTGAAAGGATGGGGAGCAATATTCCATGTGAATGGAATCTGAAAACAAGAAGTAGCAATGTACAGTAATATCTAACAAGGCACACTTGACAACAAAATTAGTCAGAAAAGATAAATAGGGAAACTACATATTGCTAAAGGGAAAAATGGAAGATATAGCAATTGTAATATATATATATATATAATTGGTGTGCCCTATTTCAAAAAAGAAAATGTACTTTCCGTAAAGTGAAATATAGTTCCTAATACAATCATAGTGACTTTAGTATTTCACTCATACTAATAGACAGGTAAGTCATCCAGACAAAAAAAAAAAATCAAGATACCAGAGGTAAACTATACCATAGAACAAATGGGCCTAATAGATATCTACAGAACATTCTATTCAACAAGTACAGAATGCGCATTCTCAGCAGTTCTTGGAACATTCTCCAATATAGATCACATTTTAGTTCATAAAGTAAGCCTTAATGAATACCAAAAAAATTTGAAATAATTTCTGTCATTTTATCACATCATAATGGAGTGAAACTAGAAATTAACAGCAAAGGACAATAGACAAACACATTAAGAATGAACAGTTCACTTTTGAAATATCAGTGGGTCATTAGAGAGAGGCTTAAAACTTTTCTAGAATCAAACAAAAAATGGAAACACATGTACCAGAATCTCTGGGAAATTATAAGGCATTTCTGAAAGGGAAGTTTATAACTATGAGCTCCAACACTAAAAATCAGAGAGATCTGAAATAAATAACCCAATGATGCATCTCAAGATTTTAGAAAACCAAAACCAAATCCAACAAAAGGAAAAAATAATAAAGATTGGAGCTGAAATCAATGAAATAGAGATAAAAAGAATAAATACAGCACCCAATCCCGGAGGCCAGGACGCGAGAACAAAGACCCCGG
>NW_004956090.1:0-936 GCF_000276665.1 Chinchilla lanigera
GCTTTGCCGCTGAGCTAAATCCCCAGCCCCTCATGGTGTACAATCTTGATGGGCCAGTGCAGCCTACATCTGGGTTCTGCACATGCTCTGAGCTGCCTGGGGACACTGGATCAGGTGGTCCACAATCTGCTGACATCTCGTTCATGGCTGAGCACTGAGAGAGCCAGGTATACTTCATCAACTTCCAGGAGACAGTAGAGCAGGTGGCCCAAGATCCACCCACCATTATAGTCTGTGTTTGGGCCTTTGAGCACCCTGAGCTGTATGGAGACACTGGTCCAGACAGCCCACGAACTGCTAAAACCATAGTTGGCATCTGAGCCCACCCTGCATGTACCCTGAGCTGCTATCACTGTGGTTTATGTCTGGGCTTTTCCTGAGCCCTGCATTGCCTGGGGTCACAGGACTAGGTGATCCGTGATCACACCACCAGGGCAGACTATGTCTGGGTCCTGTGTACACCCTGAGCTGCCTGGGAAACCAGATCAGGCAGTCTTCAATCCATTGATATCGCCAATCACATCTGAGACCCGGGAGAACTAGGCACACTCCACCAACTGCCTGGTGACCTTGGACTGAGCAGCCCATCTCTGAGCAAGTCTGACCACCAGGAAAACTGGAGATGCTAGCAACTGTTGGTGAGCCCACCAGGGAAGAGTGTGACTGTGTGCTTTGCCTCTTGCATCAAAAATGACAAGAAGAAGGACCAAAATGAAATCTCAGAACCCCACACCACTCAGAACAAGTCCAGGAGAAATCGACATAGGAGAACTTGGTAATCACACATCTGAAATCACTGAAATGATTGCAACAGAAGTAAAGAAACAACTCCATCAGGCCATAAACATCAGATGAGAAATAATCTCTCACGTAAAAAATGAAATGACCACAATAATGAAAGAATTGCTCAACACATCTAAAGAAGATATATATATA
>NW_004956090.1:5446-6817 GCF_000276665.1 Chinchilla lanigera
AGGCAAGCATCATACTGATACCAAACCAGAGAAAGACCCAACCAAGAAAGAGAACTACAGACCAATCTCCCTAATGAATATAGATGCAAAGATGCTCAATAAAGTACTAGCAAATAGAATGCAGCAAATCATCAAGAAAGTCATACATCACAACCAAGTCGGATTCATTCCAGGAATGCAGGGATGGTTCAATATTCACAAATGTATAAATGTCATACTCCATATCAAGACTCCTTGAATTAACCATCTAGAACATTCTAATGAAGCTTTTCCAGAAAAGCTCACTCCTGCAGCCCAGAGGGCCAAGTTAATACTGTCCAATACATTAAATCCACCATAATGCTTGGGAGAAGGATGCAGAGAAATTCAATTGTTCATAAGTGGTGATGGGGTTGGGAAATATTACAGCCACTCCAAAAATTCATTTGACAGTTTTCTGAAATACTATATGTGCAACTGCCTTAAAAACTGGCAATTGTATTCCTTGGCATTTATCTGAATAAATAAAAATTTATTTTTACACAAAAATCTGTACAGAAATATTTATAGCACTTGTATTCATATCTTCAAACTAGAAATAACCCAAATGTCCTCCAATGAAAGAATTTAGATAAAATGTTGTCTGTCTGTCCATACCATGGGAAACCTTTTAGCAATAAGAAAGAACTACTGATGCATGCAACAACTTGGATGAATCTCCAAAGAACTATACTGAGCCAAAAAAATCAGTCTCAAAAGGTACGTACTATGTGATTTCATTTAGATAAAATTCTTGAAATAGCAAAATCATAGAAATGGAAATATAAGTAGCAGCCAGGGGTTAAGGTTGGACAAGGTTATACTTGGGAAAAATGAGGGCTTCTTGTGTTGATGGAAATGTTCTGTGTCTTGACTATACTGATGAACATTTCCTGCTTGTGATAGTCTTAGAGTTTTGCAAGACCTTAGCATTGGCAGAAACTGAATAAAGAGCACATGGACTTTGCTGTTATTTCTTACAACTGTATGTGAATATAATCTAAAAAGTGCAAGTAAAAAAGGCTAATATACATCAAGCGCTCAGAACAGTAATTGGCACAAGGCCACAGCCATGGCATTAATAGTGATATCAACTTATTTGTTATAGCCTTTGGACTCCTATGGGTGACAGGAAGCAAAAATAACTGCTACACTTGCTGCCTGAGGGGGAGGGAGTGCTAGCAGGCCAGCCTCTGTACAGGGCAGAAGAAGCTTCTCTACCATTCTTTTTTTTTTTTTTTTTTTAAAGAGAGTAGTACATGAGAAACAAACAAACAAACAAATAAAACAGTAGCAGCCTACCAGTATCAAGAACATAAACAAATCAAAGCAAAAACATTCAAAGTAATACAG
>NW_004956091.1:0-2012 GCF_000276665.1 Chinchilla lanigera
AACAACAGAAACAAAAAACCAAGCAAGGCAAGCTATTAAACAGAGGGGAAATGCAGGAAACCAACAACTGGAAAATAACACAACAAATATAAGCCAATATATATCAAGGATAACTATCAATGTAAGTGGCCTCAATTCACCTATCAAGAGAAACAGACTGGTAGAATGGATCAAGAAACAAGATCCCACAAATGTTGCATACAAGAAACACATTTAACTGAAAAACAAATTCATCGACTGAAAGTCAAAGGGTAGAAAACAATACTTTATGCCACAGGAGCCCAGAAAAAAACAAGGGTAGAAATTGTGCTTGCAGACAACATGAACTTCAAACCAAGAATGATCAAAAGAGGTAAAGAAGGTCATTACACAGCTGTTAGGGGAAAAATTCAACAGGAAGAGAGAACAATCATAAATATATAGTCACCAAATAAAGTAGCACCAATTATATAAGACAAATATCAATAGGAATGAAAAATCAAATAAGAAATAACACAACTGTAATGGGGGAACTTAATACTCCATTGTCACAAATAGACAAAAAATCAGCAACAAAAGACCAGAATTGAACCAAACCTGTGAGAAAATGGACTTTGGTACAGGTTTATAGAGTGTTTCACCCAACAACACCTAAATACACATTCTTCTCAGCTATATATGGGATGGTCTCTAAAATATACCATATTCTAGCCCATAGAACATGCTTAACTAAATGTAAAAGAATTAAAATTATCCCATGCATATTACCTGACCATAATGCAATGAATTTGGAAATTAACAACAAAAGAAACTGCAAAAGCTCCATAAACACATGGAAATTAAATAACACCCTCCTAAACACCAATGGGTCACAGATGGAATTAAAGAAGATATGAAACAATACCTACAATCAAACAAAAATGCAGATACAACATACCAGAACCTGTGGGATGTATTGAAAGTAGTCCTAAGAGTGAAATTTAGAGCAGTGATTTCTTACACCAGAAAGACAGAAGGAGAACAAATAAGCAACATAATGCTGCACCTCAAGTTTCTAGAAAAAGAAGAGCAGGTCAAAGCCAAAACACATAGAAAGGAGAAGATTCTACAGATGAGAGCAGAAATTCATGCAATTGAGACTAAGAAAACACTGCAAAGAACTAATGAATTGAAAAGTTAGTTCTTTGCAAGAGTAATAAAAGTGGTAAAACTCTAGCCAACCTTTTCCAAAAGGGAGAGACAAACAATTCAAATTCATGCAATGAGGAATGAAAAAGCTGAAATCACTACAGATCCTATGGAAATTCAGAACATCATCAATACCTACTTTGAAAGCCTTTACTTACGTAGGATGGAAAACACAATAGAAATGGACAGATTCCTAGATACCTATAAATTACCAAAACTGAATCAAGAAGACATAAAAGTTCAGAATAACCCAATATCAGCTAATGAGTTTGAAAATGTAATTAAAAACTTACCGACAAAGAAAAGCCTTGGTCCCCATGGATTCACTGCTGAATTCTACAAGAAATTTAGGGAAGATCTAATGCCAATAGTAATCAAACTCTTGAATGAAATTGAAAGGGAAGGGATTCCCCCCAGCTCATTCCCAGAGGCAAGTATTATCCTGATACCAAAACCAGAGAAAGACCCAACCAAAAAAGAGGCCAATCTCCCTAATGACTATAGACACAAAAATTCTCAATAAAATACCAGCAAACAGGATGCAACAAATCATCAAAAGGTTACACACCATGATCAAGTGGGATTCATCCCAGGAATGCAGGGATGGTTCAATGTGTGCAAATCCATTAATGTAATACACCATGTCAATAGAACCAAAGACAAAAATCACATGATCCTCTCCAGTGATGCACAGAAAGCCTTTGATGAAGTCCAACAGTCATTCATGATAAAAACCCTACAGAAAATAGGAGTAGATGGCCTTTACCTCAAGCTGATCAAAGCTATCTATGATAAACCAACAGCTAACATCACACTAAATGGTCAAAAATTGAAAGCTTTCACTC
>NW_004956091.1:3427-4602 GCF_000276665.1 Chinchilla lanigera
TCTGGAGATTCCTCAGAAAGTTAGGATTAGAGGTCCCATTTAACCCAGCTATTCCCCTTCTGGCTATTTTCCCAGAAGAATTAAAAACATCATACCACAGCCATAATCATGCACACATATTCATAGCAGCACAATCTGTCATACCAAAATTTTGGAAACAATCCAAATGCCCATCAGCTGAGGAGCGGATAAGAACAATGTGGTATTTTCATACAATGGAGTATTACCCAGCTCTAAAGAAAGATAAACTTGAGGCTTTATAGGTAAATAGATGCAACTAGAGACCATGCTCGATAGTGAAATAAATCAGACCCTGATGTGTAAACATCATATTGTCTCCCTACAGTAAAAACCTGAAAGAGTAAATAAAACTGAAAGTTACAATACATTTTGTGAAATGGTAAGAAACTGCTTAATAGGAAAGAACAACTGGGATGAGGGAAAGAAGAAAAGAAAGAAAGAAGGAAAAGAAGTATGTATATATAATCACACACACAAGATAGCTAAGATAATTGTACTACTAATTTCTAATGGTTTATTAAAAGGAACAGTTAATGTTTAATTGTTTGATCAATCTTGCATGCCTATATCTGGCAATCTGAGCAACTACTTTGAAGACAAAAATAAGGAATACAACAACCATTGTAGATTTCCTATCATCTTGTTTTGAAATTCTGTATCTTTTTAAGTAGTTTTTGTGTTGTTTTGTTTTTGTCTTTGCTTTTGTTCTTTTCTCTTTAAAATAAAATTTTAAAAATTCACATTTTGGTTCATATCAAAGTCTACTAGATGACATTACTTGTCCCCTAGTACCACTGTCTAACATAAGACAACACATCACAACAGTCAGAAGAAGTCAAACAGGTCAAGCAAGGAACACCAGTAAATTCAATAACTGGTAATTTCATATTCAGCATATACAAAACAAGAATACAAGATCTTGCCTGCTGTGGTGGATTAACTAGTGTTCAACTTGTAACAACCAGCTGAACTGTATCAGTGTGGTTCTGGTTGTGGAAGGTCCACCTGAGGATTGCTGCCAACAGCATAAAAGGAGAACTGGATGGGAGATATGCTGTTGTTTCTCCTGGAGAAGTTTGTCATGCTGGTTTTCCTGATAGGAACTCATCTATTCTCATCATTAGGGGAGCTCAGATGCTCTGTCACTGAGGATG
>NW_004956091.1:9124-10089 GCF_000276665.1 Chinchilla lanigera
AGCGAGAGGCACCTGAAGCAGAGGGTCTGGCCTTTAAATTCTAAACTCTGAGTCACTGGCCCCCTTTTTCTATTGCGGTTGCTACTTCTGACCTATGCACAGGGCTTCTTGGTCACCCCAGCACCTTTCATGATCTGTGCTAAACCTTCATTGGTACAGACTAGCCCTGAGCACAACATACCATGATATTAAAGAAACACAGCTCCTTACTACTTACTACAAAGTGTACAATGGGCAATTCTTCCCTCACTCTACACAAGAACTTGAACTATTATTGCCACATTCAACAGTAATAGGGTCACCCAGGTTTTGTGAATTTTGGGACAGGGATCAAGAGGTACATGCCACAGTCATGGATTTACTTCCGGTCATTTGTATGGTTCAGACTGCAGGAAGAAAAAGGAAAGTTCACAGCCCTGCAGGACAATGGGCAATACCACCATATCTGAGGTTACTGAGAAATAAAGTTTGTAGTTGCAAACAACAAACTCCAGTTTGCTTACCTTAATCACAACATGAATGCCTTGGATGAGGAACTACCTCATTGGTAGAGCACTGGCTTAGTGTAAGGTTTGAATCAGACCTGACTTTCCCACCCCTCAACCTGTTTGCCAGCAGAAGCACTACTCTCTGCAGGGTACTCAGCTCTCAGAGGGAACTCAGCTGCTGACGGAAGTTGTCATCTGCAAGCACAGGATGTCATGGAGGAGATATGATAGGACAAGGAATTTTGCAGGTCCTGGGGACATCTGGGGATACCCAAAAATTTACACTGGACACTTGAAGAACTTTGCCCGCTGAGGTGCAAGACCGCCGGACAACTTTGACCACAGGTGTTTACTGGGATCTTCCTGCCTAATATCCCCTGCCTTCTCTCCATCCCTATGAAAGAGACACACCTCTCTTTGTTTGGGGCAGATGGTCTTATCATGATCTCTGCCTGCCTGCACCCAGGTGCAGTAAAT
>NW_004956092.1:0-8446 GCF_000276665.1 Chinchilla lanigera
AAAGATTAAGGAATGATGGAGAGAAATAGATCCTTTCAGGCCACATCCTCAGTGACCCACCTCCTCTGACCAGGCTTCACCCCTCAGCATCACATTTAGATATGGAATCATCAGTGGACTAATCCACTGATAAATACATGTCCCCATGACCCAGTCACCTCCCCAAAGCCCCACCTATGAGCATATAAGGCTTTGGGGGGAATATATAGGTATAAACTAAACCAAATAGTTTAAAGCAAAATTTAAAAATTTAACCACTAGATTCTAAGAATAAGATATAGGTTATGATTTGAATCTTACATGGAAAATATATTTTTATCATAATAATTAAAAAATAAAAAGAAAATTAGTATGAGCTAACATGAAAGGATATGGAGATCATATTACTGAGTAAAAAAGCAAGTCACAAAGCAATATAGATAGCATCATCTCATAAGTAATAAATTATATTCATGTTATATAATGTGCACATATACATTGCATATATATGTACATTCATTATATATATTATATAAACACATACAATTCTAGATGATAATAAATTGTCCATGGTTGTTATTATTGGTAAGTAACAAGCATGTGAGTTGAGACCCACTGCTTTATATGTATACAGTTATAACTGTGTATCTATTTTTATAGTAAAGAAATATTTCATATTAAAATAATTATAAATTTTAACACCTAATATAATAATAAAAATCAAAGATTCATAGAGTAGACTTAAAAATGCTGAAAATATTTGTTTTAAAAGTATGTCTAACCCTCCTCATCACTGGAGTGATGGTGAACCTTGGTGAGCCTTGATAAGTGACTAAAGAGGGGAAAACCCTACCTACTGCCCCCCCTGTCATTGAGGAAGTCACAGTGAGCCTCTGTGAAGCTCAGGAGCCTTGGGAGCCTTGGTGAGACACAAAGGAGGGGAGAAACCCTGCTCACCGCCCCTCCACCGTCCAGGGAGCCTCAATCTGGAGGAACCCTACTGCCTGACCCATACTCTACACTTCTGGTCGGCAGCCAGCATGGGAAGCACCTGGGACACAGCAACCAGCTCATCCAGAAGAAATTAGGGCAAATCCACTCCAATAAGGGGAATACTTTGCATATAGACTCCTAATTTACAATCAATTCTGTTATATAACTATAGACTTTGCTCCTATGGTCTAAGGTACAAAATCAATAGTTAACATGGTCAATTTCTAAATTGTGCTTATTGCTAACTGTACTACTGTAGCTAGGATGTCATATCTGTTGCAATCAGTTGTTCACCTTTGTGTAACAATATTGGGAAGCTTTGGGGCAATAACTTCACCAGAGTTCTACCCCAAAAGACTGGGGACTGAGCCAACCAAAAGCCAACACCCCACTCTGAATTAATTGGGAAGGTAGGATCTTGGGATAGACACAAACCAAATATCTCCTACACAGAAGATATCCCTGAAGTTCAGACTAATGCTGGAGAGGTCTTGATACTAGTTATATGGCTACTTACTATAAAAACTCACAAGGAACATCACAGAAAACATAATAAAACAATTTTAAATAGAAAATGTCAAAACAAAGGAGCAAAAGGTCTACTCAGACCTCCAGCCCACCCAGAACAAGTCCAGGAGACATTGACATAGAAGAAATTGGAAGTCACACACCTGAAATTTCTAAACTGATAGAAAATGAAGTAAAGAAACAACTCCATCAGGCTATAGAAGAAATCAGATCAGAAATAATCCTTCAGCTAAAAAAAAAGAAATGACAATTGTAATGAAAGAATTGCTCAGCATATCTAAAGTAGATATAGATAAACAAATACAGGGCATAGAAAAATGATAGAAACCTTCAATGAACAATATGGGAAAGAATTACAGTGATGAAACATTGATTCAAAGAGATATCCAGGAAATTAAAAATTCCATTGAAAGCTGGCAAAACCACTTGAATGAAGCTGAAGATAGACTTTCAGACCTTGAAGACAGCATTGCAGCTAGTGATCATGAAAGGAAAGATCTCTTAAAAATAACAAGGAACCAGGAAATAACAATTCAATAGCTACAAGATGATGCAAAGGAAAATAATATAAGACTGATAGAAAAGCCAGGAATGGTGGCACATGCCTGTAATCCCAGCACTTGAGAGGCTAAGACAGGAGGATCATTGTGAGATTGAGATCAGCCTGGGCTACAAAGTGAGCTCAAGGCCAGCCTACATAGCAGGATGCAGTCTCAAAAAGACTTATAGGTGTCAATGAAAAAGGAGTCAATACAAATGACATGAAAAACTATTTGCAGAAGTAATAGCAGAAAATTTCCCAAGCATGAGAAAAGAATCTAACATGAAAAAGAATCTAAGTGAGGCATATAGAACATCAATTAGCCATACCAAAATGAATTTACACCCAGGCATATAATGATCAAGAACCCAGAAATTCAGAACAAGAACAGAATATTAAAAACTGTTAGAGAAAAGATACAGATCACCTATAAAGGAAAGCTCACAATCAGGGCAGATTTCTCAACACAAATTATCAAGTTAAGAAGAGCTTGGCATGAAGTTTTTCAGGTTCTGAAAGAAAAAAACTTCCAATCCAGATTGCTGTACCTTGAAAAACTATTTTTCAAAATTGATAGAGAAATAAGATACTTCCAGGACAAAGATCAACTGAAAAAATTCATGACCTCCAAACCAATGCTAGAAAGAGTACTGACAGATAGTCTAGAAAGAGATAAAAGTGACCACAATTCCAAGAACAATAGAAAGGAACTACCAAATAGGGCAAGCAGTTAAACAGAGGGGAAAATCAGGGAATAAACAGCAGAAAAATAACATGACAAAGACAAGCCAATACATATCAGATATAACCATTAATGTAAATGGCCTCAATTTACCAATCAAAAGAAATAAACTGGAAGATTGGATCAAAAAACAAAACCCAACAGTATGATGTATACAAGTGTGTTGGTTTTGGGGTATTTTGCAAGGGAAAGCAATACAATACAGGACACATATTTTATAAGATTATTTACAATAGTCACCCAAAGAATGATATACAAGAGAGTGCAGGAAATCTGTCTACACACTAAGACCAAGGAATCCAGCTGAGGGCCTGGATCCCTTGAAAATGTCCTGCATGAGTCCAGCTGAGGACCTAGAGCTCATAACAATGCCAGGCACGAATCCACCTGGAGGCCCAGAGCCCATAACAATATCTCATGCAGGTCTCTCACAGCTCTGTGCTGGTAAGGCCCAAAGGTCAGTGGTGGAATCTAGAAAGTCTCTGCCAATGGGATGAAGGATCTGTGTTAGCAGGCTGAGGGATCTGCACTGGAGCCAGGAAGTGATGCTCAGAAGAACCAGAGCTCCCCCAAAAGGTACCACAGCCATCTCCAGCAACAGTGAAGTCCCAAGCTCCTCCAAAGATCAAGATAGCTGAGTTCCTGTCAGGGAAGCCAACACAGCAAGCTTCTCTAGGAGACTGGCAGTGCACCATCTTCCCCTCCAGAGCCAGGAAGCAATGCTCAAGTGAGGACCAGAGCTCCCCCAAAGTGAACCAAAGCCTTCTCAGTGCCAACAAGGTCCCGAGCTCCTTGGAGGATGGAAACAGGCAAGTTCATCAGGAATGCCAGCATGACAAGCTCCTCCAAAACAAACAACAGCTCCTTAAGCTTCTACCAGCTCCCAACAGCCTCTCTCAGCTCCCAACAGCCCTAGTTTCTTCTCCAATTCTGCCTCTTATGCTGCTGGCAACAATCCTCAGGTGGGCCTCCCACACCCAGCACTATGCTTACTCAGTTCAGCTAGGGGTTATAAGTTCACCACCAGTTGTCAATCTACCACAACAAGAAACACATTCAAAGCAAAAGGAAATTCATAGACTGAAAGTCAAAGGACAGAAAACAATACTCCATGTGACAGAAATCCAGAAAAAAGCAGGGGTAGCTATTCTGTTTGCAGACAATGTGAACTTCAAACCAAGAATGATAAAAAAAAAGAGATAAGGTCACTACATACTAGTTAGGGGAAAACTGTAAGAGGAAGAGATAACAATTATAAATAATGTGCACTAAATAAGGGAGCACCCAACTATATAAGACAAATATTAATAGACATGAAAAATCAAATAAGCAATAACACAGTCGTAATGGGGGACCTTAACACTCCACTGTCACAAACAGATAGATGAACCACACAAAAAAATCAGCAAAGATATAGCACAATTAACCAAACTTGTGAACAAATGGACTTAGAAGACCTTTACAGAGTGTTCCATCCAACAGCATCAGAATACACTTCTTCTCAGCTGCACATGGGACGTTCTCTAAAACAGACCTTTTCCTATCCCATAGAACATGCTTAAGTAAATGCAAAGGAACTGAAATTACCCCATGCATATTATCAGACCATAGTGCAATGAAACTGGAAATTACTGAAAAAAGAAGTTGTAAAAGCTCCAAAACACTTGGAAATTAAATAACACCTTCCTGAACAACCAATGGGTCACAGATGAAATTAAAGAAGAAATTAAACAATATTTACAATCAAACAAAAATACAGATACAACTTATCAGAACATGTGGGATGCAATGAACGCAGTCCTCAAAGGGAATTTATAGCAGTGAATTCTCACATCAGGAAAACAGAATGAGCACAAATAACCTAATGCTGCACTTCAGGCTTCTAGAAAAAGAACAGCAAGTCAAGCCCAAACCCCAAAGAAGGGAGGAAATTATAAAGATCAGAGAAGAAATTAATACAGTGGAGACTAAGAAAACAGTACAAAGAATTAACGAATCAAGGAGTTGGCTCTTTGAAATAATAAAATTCATAATCTCCTAGCCAAATTTATCAGAAAAAAAAGCAAATAAAAAACTCAAATTCATGCAATAAGGAATGAAAAGGGTGAAATCATTACAGATCCTGTAGACATTCAGAAGATCAATACTTCAAAAATCTTTACTCTCATAGGATGGTAAGAACAGAAGAAATGGACTGATTCTTAGATGCATATGAATTACCAAAGCTGAATCAGGAATATATAAAAATCTTTAATATGCCAATAACAGTCAATGAAATTGAAAACAATAAAAACTTACCAACAAAGAAAAGCCTAGATCCTGATGGATTCACAGCTGAATTCTACAAGAAATTTAGAGAAGATTTAATGCCAATACTTCTCAAACTCTTTAATGAAATTGAAAGGGAAGCATTTCTCCCTAACTCATTCCTGGAGGAAAATAATACCCTGATACCAAAACCAGAGACAGACCCAACTAAAAAAGAAAACTACATGCCAATCTCCCTAATGAACAAATAGATGCAAAAATCCTCAAGAAAATACTAGCAAACAGAATGCAGCAAATTATGAAGAAAATTATACATCATGACCAAATGGGATTCACTCGAAGAATACAGGGATGGTTCAATATATATAAATCAAGAAATTTAATGCATCATATCAACATAGACAAAGAGAAAAATCACATAATCATCTCAATAAAAGCACAAAAAGCTTTGGATAAGTACAACACTCATTCATGATAAAAATCCTACAGAAAATCAGAATAGATGGTCTTTACCTCAATGTGATCAAAGCCATCTATGACAAACAACATACTAAATGGACAAAAATTGAAAACTTTCATTTTAAAGTCAGGAACAAGACAAGGTTGTCCACTGTCACCACTCCTATTCAATATGGTTCTGGAAACATTAGCCAGAGCAGTTAGACAAGAGAGAGAAATAAAAGGAATAAGGATAGGAAAGGAAGAATTAAATTATCGCTATTAACAGATAACATGATACTCTTCATAGAAAACCCCAAAAACTTCTCTAAAATACGTCTAGATTTAATAACCAAATTCAGTAGTGTAGCTGGATACAAAGTGAACACTCAAAAATCAATAGCATTCCTGTACACAAACAACAAACTCACTGAGAGAAAAATTAAGGAAACCACACCCTTCCCAATAGCATCCCCCAAAAAAAAAGAAATCCTTAAAAATCAATCTAATAAAGGAAGTAAAAGATTTATACAGTGAAACTTATAGTAATCTGAAAAAAGAGATCAAAGAGGATTTTAGAAAATAAAAGGCTATTCTTTGCTCGTGAATAGAAAGAAACAATCTTGTGAAAATGGCTGTACTCCCAAAACTGTTACACAGATTTCATGCAACCCAATCAAAATTCCATGAGTATACCTCACAGATTTAGAGAAAATATTCCTAAAATTCATCTGGAACCAGAAGTGGCCTAGAAAGCAAAAGCAATCCTGAGCAAGAAAGTCAAGGCCGGAGGTATCACAATTCCTGACTTGAAATTATACTACAAACCTACTGTGATAAAATCAGCATGGTACTGGCAAAAAAACAGACCTCAAGATCAATGGAGCAGATTAGGAGATGCAGACACAACTATAAACACATTCAGCCACCTTATATTTGACAAAGGGGCCAAACATGTTCACTGGAAGAAAGATAGCCTCTTTAATAAATAATCCTGGAAAAACTGGCTTTCCATATGCCAAAGACTAAAACTAG
This sequence comes from Chinchilla lanigera, assembly GCF_000276665.1. Taxonomy (NCBI): domain Eukaryota; kingdom Metazoa; phylum Chordata; class Mammalia; order Rodentia; family Chinchillidae; genus Chinchilla; species Chinchilla lanigera. Next base: position 6,525 of record NW_004956092.1, read on the forward strand.
ACCCATGTCTATCAGCATGCACTAAAGTCAAAATAGATCAAAGATTTAACTATTAAAACAGAAACACTAAATCTACTGGAAGAGAAAGGAGGTAGAAAATTTGAAGACATAGGGTTAGCCAGAGAGTTCATGAACAAAAACCAAATTGCACGGGAAATACTTCAAAGAATCAATAATGAGAATCTCATATTGAACAGCTTTTGCACATCAGAAGAAATCACCAACAGAGTAAAAAGAAAACCCACAAATTGGGAAACAATTTTAGCCAACTTTCCCTCAGACAGAGGACTTCTATTAGGACACATGAAGAATTTAAAAAAATCAGGCCCCCAAAATTCAAAGACCTAATCCAAAAATGGGCATCTGAGATGAATACACACTTCTCAGATGAAGAAATACAAATGGCAAATAAATATATAAGGCTTTTTTTTTGTTTGTTTGTTTTTCTCCGGTACCAGGAACCGAACTCACCACCTTGTGCTTGCCAGGCAGGCGCTTTTGCCGCTGAGCTAAATCCCCAGCCCAAGCCTTTTTTTTTTTTAAGACAGGGTCTCTCTATGCAGTTCAGACTGGCCTTGAGCTCACTTTGTAGCCCAGGCTAGTCTTGAACTCAAAATGATCCTCCTGCCTCAGCCTCTCTAGTACTGGGATTACAGGTGTACGGTACCACGCCCAGCTAATATATGAAAAAATGTTCAACATCATTGGTCATTTGAGAAATGCAAATTAAAACAACACTAAGAGCCTATCTCACCCCAGAAAGGATGGCTATTATCAAGAAATCATCCAATAATAAATGCTGGAGGGGCTGTGGAGAAAAAGGAACACTTCTCCACTGTTGGTGGAAGTGTAGGCTGGTGCAACCACTGTGGAAACCAGTGTGGAGATTTTTCAGTAAATGAAGATTAGAGTTCCCGTTTGACCCAGCTATTCCTCTTCTGGATATTTTTCCAGAAGAATTGAAACCATCATACCACAGTGATATATATGCACCCATGTTCATAGCAGCACAATTTGTCATAGTTAAATCTTGGAAGCAACCCTAATGCCCATCAACTGAGGAAAGAATAAAAAAGATGTGATATTTTTATACAATGGAATACTACTCAGGTATAAAGAAAGATAAACTTGAGGCTTTTATAAGTAAATGGATGAAACTAGAGACCATACTCATAAGTGAAATAAATCAGACCTGCATGTGTAAACATCATATTGTCTCCCTAGTGTAAGAACCTGAAAAAGTAAATAAAACTGAAAATTACAATAGATATTGTGAAAGGGAAATAAACTGCTCAAAAGGAAAGAACTGCGATGAAGGAAAGGTGAAAGAAAGAAAGAAGAAAGGGAAAAATATATGTACACAAGATAGCTAAGATAATTGTACTACCAATTTCTATTGTTTTATTGAAAGGAACATTTAATGCTTAATTTGTTTTTGATCAATTTTGCATGCCCATATCTGGTAATCTGAACAACTACCTTGAAAATGAAAATATGCACTATAACAATCGTTGTTGATTTCCTAAAAAAAAAAGAAACTGAAAGAGTAAATAAAATCCAAAAGGTACAAAAGTTATTGTGAAAGAAACTGCTCAAAAAGAAAGAAGAACTGGGATGGTGGAAAGAAAGAAGGAAGGAAAAAAAAATTTGTATATATATAAGATAGCTACGATAATTATACTACTAATTTCTATTGGTTTATTGAAAGGAACATTTGATGCCTAATTGATCAATTTTGCATGCTTATATCTGGTAATCTGAACATTTACTTTGAAGATAACATATGCAATAAAACAACCATTGTTAATTCCCTATCATCTTGTTTTGAAATTATATATCATTTTTATTATTTTTTTAATTCTCTTTTTTTAAAAAGTGTATATCTAGGCCAGGCATGGTGATGCATACCTGTAATCCCTGCA
>NW_004956093.1:0-8445 GCF_000276665.1 Chinchilla lanigera
CCAAATCCAAAAGGAAGAAGTACAACAATTGTCCCTTTTTTCAGGTGACATAATCTTATACACAGCAAATCCTAAAGACTTTACTAAAACAAAAATAAAACAAAAAAAAAAAAAAAAAAACTAATAGAACCAGTAAAAAAATTCACTAAAGCCATAGAATTCAATATCAACCTACAAAAATCAGTTATTTTTCTACACACTAGGAATTGCATATCTGAAAAGAAAATTAGGGAAATAATCCTATTTATAATAGCACCAAAAAGATTATTGCTCTGAATAAACTTAACTAAGGAGGCAAAAGACTTGACCTCCAGAAACACTGATGAAAGAAATTAAGAAAGGCAAAAACAAATGGAAAGACAGCCCACATTCATGAATTATGAGACTTAATATTGTAAAATCATCCATACTGCCCAAAACAATCTATAGATTCAATGTTCTTCTTACCAAAATCCCAATGGACCTTTTTTACAGAAATAAGGTCACACACATGTGCATGCACACATAAAGACTAATTCTACAATTTATATAGAACCACAAAGGACCATAAATAGCCAGCTCAATCTCAAGAGAGAACAAAGTTAGATGCATCATACTTCCTTGTTTCAAAAATATACTACAAAGCTACAATAATTTAAACAGCAATAGGACTGTTGTAAAGACAGATGTACAGACCAGCAGAAGAGAATAGAAAGGCCAAAAACAAGTCCACACATGTTTGTTCAAGTGAACTTCCAGAAGGGTACTAAGAATATACATTGGGAAAAGATAGTCTCTTCAACAGAGCTGGGGAAACTACATGTATGCCTGCAAAATGTATCTTGCACCATTCACAAAAACCAAGTCAAATTGATCAAACACAAAACCTGAAATTACAGAACTCAGAGAAGAAAATATAGGAGGAAAAATTTATAACATTAGTGTTGAAAATGATTTCATGCATAGGACACCAGAAGTACAGACAACAAAAGCAAAAAGAGACAAATGGGGCTAACTAAAAAGCTTCTGCACTGCAAAGGAAATAATGGACAGAATTAAAAGGCAACCTACTAAACAGAAGAAAATATATGCAACCTATGTGTACTAGTCAGCTGTCTGTTGGTAGGACGATGTATATGACACCTGCAACTCACAGGAAGAGAGGTTTATTTTAGCTAATGGTTTCACAGGTTTTTGTCTGTGGTTGGCTTGTTCCAAGGCAGAGACATCACATTGCAAGGGTGGGGTGGAGGGGAGCTGCTCAACTCATGGCAGCCAGGAAGCAGGGTGGGTCAGAATGAGCCAAAGAGGAAGAAGCCAGGGATCAGATACAGTCCCCAAGGTCATGATCCCCAGTAACCTACTTCTTCCAACTAGCTTCCACCTCAGAATAGCCCATTCAACTATGAACTCATCAGTGGGCTAACCAGTCCAGTCACATCTCTTAATCCAGTCAAGCTGGCAACCAAAGCTAACCTTTACATCATATATCTGATGCTAAGTATATAAGAATTCCCTACTATGTATTCAATAGCAAGAAAAGAAAATCTTGATTTAAAAATGGAATAAAAAATTGAATAGACATGTCTCAAAAGAAGATGTACAAGTGACCAACAGGTATATGAAAATATGCTCAATGTCAGTAATCTTCATGGAAATACAAACCAAAATTATAATTAGATACCATTTCATACCTATTAGGATTGTTACTATTGAAAAAACAGAAAATGAGAAACATTGGTAAGCCTGTACTGGAACACTTGCACACTGTTGGTAGTATTGCAAAATGTTGCACATAATCTTAAAAGGAATGGAAACCTCTTAAAAATATACAAAAAATGTCTGACTAATGCATAGCCAACTGAAAATATCAAGCCAAAAAAGATGAGTTTGCTTGTGAAATCTCTATAAAACCAAATATACATATGTTCAGACATACATTTATATAATACAACATCTTTAATTCTCAGGCTACATATTTAGAATTATAATTAATCTAATATTCTTGGAACTATATATAAGATGAAATTCTGATGAGGTGAAATACTAGTGTAAGAACAGAAATATTTACACATTAAAAATGTACAGCTTTTAAGTATCACTTTAGTAGTTATTGTACTCCAAGAATATCTAATTATAAATAGCATGCTAAGCACTGCCAAGATTCTATGTGTTCTTAGTAATAAAATCAACATTGTAGAGTGATTTTGTGTGCATTGTTATTGCTCATATGTTGAAGATTGTAGCAGAGGTAGAATGAGTTCAAATCCTGGGGCTAATTTGACTTTGATTATGTAAAAATAATGATAATGTCAAGTTTGGCAGAGAACAATGAATGCCAATCTTCTCTTCCTCACAGACAGTGAACAGCTGGCAGATAGAGACCAAAATGGCTCCGTTATTACCAGAAAGTGTAGGCTGTAATATATGGGTCTGTTGGCAGAAAGGACTTCCCCATCTGCACTCCCAAGATGAGGCACACTCACCTGGGTAGTATGACTGTTCAGACACACTTGCCACCTACAGGCTCATGTGCTGGAGGCAAGTCTAAGAGGTGGGAGGGTCTTACAGAGGTGGGCTGCCTGACAGGTCCTTGGGGTATTAGCGTGCACCCTCAGGAGGGAATGCTGGCCTCCTGGAATGAATTCTGCCAGAAGCAAATATTATAATGACCGGAGCCTGGCACAAGTCCGTCCTTGGCCTCTTGTCGGGTCTATGCTCTCTCACTCCTACATATGCTGCTGTCATAATAGCATTCACTGTTAGCCTCTCACCAGAGGCTAAACTGATCTTGGGCTTTGTCTGTGAAGTAAATGGATCTCTTTTCTTCAGAAGTAACCTACCTCAGGTATTTCCTTATAGTAACATAAACTGCCTAATACAGGCAGCACTTGAAGGCAGGCCTGCCTGTGTAAAACTTACACATACCTGGTGTGGACAGACATCTCCCCAAGTAAGGAACAAAGAGACTGCATAGGTATGCCAGTTCCCTGCCCCAGACATTCATCAGGTGACAAACTCCACCTCCACAGAGAAGGACAGGGGTGTGATGGGAGGCCCAAAGTATTTACAGAAAAAAAAATCTCCTTATGGTAACTGAGTCAGAAAGACATGGTTTCATGTTTCTCTTAGCTTTGTTTGAGAGTAAAATGAGGAGATGCATATAAAGTGTGCCCTATGCATGGGAAGAATCAAAGCTATCTCTATTGTAGTGCTGTTCTTATTAACTATACAATTACCAAGACTGTAAGGAATTTGGACATATGATATTAAAATTCATCAGCATTGCTCTAGAGATGTGAACAGCGTTCAATTTTTTATATTTTAAATTCTGAGTTTTATTCTATTAACTCTCAGAGTTTGGCCAAATTAGCAACTGATAGTAAACAATTAAGAAGTTTTCCTCTTGTTTAGCATCTTATCTGTAAAAAACAGTTCTCCACTAACTAGACAAGGGTGATCAAAATAATGGGAATGTTTGGATTTTTTTTTAATTTACAAAAGTAAAAATGCATTGCCATTAATCACCCTCAAAGTACTCCATCTCACTTCAAACACACTTATCCCATTGCTCTAGCCACTGTAGGAAACAGTCCTGGAACTCCTCTTTCCCATCTTTAGGGGGTAAAATAAAAGATAAGGTGAATATTATTGCCAGGCTCCAACAGTAACACATTACACACACCTAATTCAGTACAATGTACAGATGTTCACGTGTACACTTTATTCAGAAAAATTAGGGCTGGGTAGCTCAGCAGAGTACATGGGCTTTTCTTATCATCAGCTACAAACTTCTAACTCTTCTCCTTTGGAGAGTACAGTGCTTATTTATGTGTTCTCTTAACCCCCGCTATTCTATGGGATGTTATCTCTTTTGTATTATGACCCCAAGTTGAATACCTACAAAATTATATTGTGTTTAAACCCAGAATTTCCTAGGACACAATTTGTTTTCTCCACCCCACTCTCAAGCACAGTATGTCAGGTCCTGGGTCATCTAGTAACTCTGCTTTTCAAAAGTAAACTGAGGCACTTGCGGCAGACAAGAATTCCTCACTCAGAAGCCCCTGGGACTGCTCTCACTGGAGTTCACATGTGAGCCCTCCTTGCATAGGCCCTGCGCCAAGTGAGCAAGTGCTCCAGGAACTGCTGGTCCCACCGATCGAGTCCATGCTTTACTCCCACCACCACAGTTCCCAGCTGAAACTGGCGGACAGAGCCAGGTATTGCCCATCTACTTCCTGGGACAGAATGGGTAACCCAGGACCCCATAGCCATTACAGTCTGAGTCTCTGCCCTTTGTGCACCCATGGCAGACAGGAATTCCTCACTCAGAAGCCCCAGGGATTGCTCTCACTGGGGTTCGCATGTGGACCCTCCCTGCACAGGCCCAGCGCCGAGTGAGTAGGTGCCCCAAGAGCTGCTGGTCCAGCAGTTCGAGTCCATGCTTTACTTGTGCCCGGACTCCCTGGGGGGTTGCAGGCACTGGCAGTCTGTGATTGCTGTCAGTCTGGCCTGCGTCTGGTTGCTGAACTGACTGGAGACACAGAATCAGGTGGTTCACAATCTGTCAACCCTGCAGTTCATGTCTGGGTTTTGCCTGTACCCTAAATTGCCTGGGGACATAGGTCCACTGGACCGGGATTGTCACACCAGTGCAACCCGAGTCTGGGCAGTGCCCTGAACTGCAAGGGGACACTGGATCAGACAGTCTGCCATCAGCTGACACCAGTGACTGCATCTGAGACCTGGGATAACTAGATACAAATCAACAACTACTGGAAAACCCCAGACTAAGTAGAGCTTCTCAGCAGACACTGAGGGGCAAACCTGACCAACAGGAAAGCCAGGGACACTAGCAGCCTTTGCTGTATAGCCACTGAAGAGGCAAACTGAGCTTTCTGCATCTGATATGAAACATGACAAAATGAAGGACTAAAACACAATCCCAGAACTCCACCCCACCCAAAACAAGTCCAGGAGACATCAACATAGGAGAACTTGGTAAACACACATCTGAAATTGCTGAAATGAGTGCAATGGAAGTAAAGAAACAACTCCATAAGGCCGTAGAAGAGATGAGATCAGAAATAATCTCTCAGGCAAAAAATGAAATTACAGCAATAATGAAAGAACTGTTCAAAAGTTCTGAAGAAGAAACATGTAAGAAAATAGAAGAACAAAGGCAATGGACAGAAGCTTTAAATGAAAAACATAGAAAGAACTTAGAATGCATGAACCAGATTCAAAGAGACTTCCAGGAAAACAGAGCTGCCACTGAAAGCTGCTAAAACCACTTGAATGAAGCTGAAGATAGAATCTCAGACTTTGAAGACAGCATGGGAGCTAGCAATCATGAAAGAAAGGATCTTGTAAAATCAACAAGGATCCAGGAAAAGTCAATTCAACAGCTGCAAGATGAGGCAAAAAGGAATAATGTACGACTTATAGGAGTCAATGAAACAGCAGGAGGCAACACAACTGACATAAAAAGAATATTTGCAGAAATAATGGCAGAAAATTTGCCAAGCATGGAAACAGAACCTGATATCCAGGTAAATGAGGCATATAGACCTCCAAACAACCACAACCAAAATAAAACTACACCCAGACATATAATAGGCAAGGTCCCAGTTCTCCAGCAAAAGAACAGAATATTAAAAGCTGCTAGAGAAAAGAAACAGATTACCTATAAAGGAAAGCCCATCAGAATCACAGCAGACTACTCAGCACAAACCATCCAATCAAGAAGAGCTCAGAGCGAAGTATTACAGGTCCTGAGACAAAACAACTTCTGACCAAGACTGATGTACCCTGCCAAACTATCCTTCAACTTCAACAGAGAAATAAAATATTTTCACAACAAAGAACAATTGGAGAACTTCATGAGCTCCAAGCCAGCATTACAAAGAGTACTAAAAGATATTTTAGAGAAAAATCTGATGGCAATTTCAAAAACAGTAGGAATGAAACATTAAGAAGAGCAAGCAAGTAAACAGGTAGAAAAAGTAGGACACCAATGCAAGTAAATAACGTGACAATGATGAATCAATACATATCGGTTATAACTATAAATGTAAATGGCCTCAATTCTCCAGTCAAAAGAAACAGACTGGCAGAGTGGATTAAGAAACAAAATCCAACGATATGCTGTATACAGGAAACACATTTCACTCAAAAGGAAATCCATAGACTAAAAGTCAAAGGATGAAAAACAACCCTCCATGCAACAGGAAACCAGAAAAAAGTGGATGTAGCTATTCTGTTTGCAGACCATGTAAACTTCAAACTGACAACAATCAAAAGAGATAAAGAAGGTCACTACACACTTGTCAGGGAAAAACTGCAAGAGGATGAGATAACAATCATACACATGTATGCAACAAATATTGGAGCACCAAGTTATATAAGACAAATCTAAACAGGCATGGAAACCCATATAATTAATAACACTATTGTAATAGGGGATCTCAACACCCCATTGACACAAAGAGATAGGTCAACTGGACAAAAAATCAGCAAGGAAATAACAGATCTGAACCAAATCTGTGAACAAATGGACTTAGTACATGTATACAGAGTGTTCCACCCCACAACATCAGAATACACATTTTTCTCAGCAGCACATGGGTCTTTCTCTAAAATAGACCACATCTTAGCCCATAGAGCATGCCTACCAAAATGCAAAAGAATTGAAATTATCCCATGCATATTATCTGACCACAGTGCAATGAAATTGGAAATTAATGACAAAAGGAGCTCAAAAAACTCCATAAACACTTGGAAATTAAACAACAACCTTCTGAACAACTAATTAGAAGAAATTAAAGAGGAAATTTTAAAATATCTACAAACAAATGAAAATGTAAAAACAACTCACCGGAATCTGTGGGATGTAATGAAAGCAGTCCTAAGGTGGAAACTTATAGCAGTGAATTCACACATAAAGAAAACAGAAAGAGAACAAATAAATAGCCTAATGCTGCATCTTAAACTTTTAGAAAAAGAAGAACAAGTCAAGCCCAAAGCCCATGAAGGGAGGAGACAATAAAGATTAGGGCAGAAATTAATGCAATTGAGACAAAGAAAACCCTACAAAAAAAAATGAATCAAAGAGTTGGTTCTTTGAAAGAATAAATAAAATTGATATATCCCAAGCCAATCTTATCAAGAAAAGGAAGGAAAGAACTCATATTCATGCAATAAGGAATGAAAAAGATGAAATTACTAGATTCCACAGAAATTCACGAGATCATTAATACCTACTTTCAAAATCTTTACTCCCATAGGATAGAAAACTCAGAAGAAATGGACAGATTCCTAGATATGTACGAAGTACCAAGGTTGAGTCAAGCAGATATCAAATTCCTGAACAACCCAGTATCAATTAATGAGATTGAAAATGTTATTAAAAATCTACCGACAAAGAAAAGCCCAGGCCCTGATGGATTCACAGCAGAATTTTACAAGAAATTCAGAGAAGACTGAATCCAACACTCCTAAAACTCTTCAATGAAACTGAAGAGGAAGCAATTCTCCCTAACTCATTTCTAGAGGCAAACATCATACTGATACCAAAACCAGAGAAAGAACAAACCGAGAAAGAGAACTACAGACCAGTCTCCCTCATGAACATAGATGCAAAAATACTCAATAAGATAGTAGCAAATAGAATGTAGCAAATTATCAAGAAAATCATACATCACAACCAAATCAGATTCATTCCAGGAATTCAGGGTTGGTTCAATATTTGCAAATCCATAAATGTTATATGCCATATCAATGGAGCCAAAGACAAAAACCACATGATCATCTCAATAGATGCAGAAAAAGCTTTTGACAAGGTCCAACATGCATTCATGATAAAAACTCTACAGAAAATAGGAATAGATGGTCTTTACCTTAACCTGATCAAAGCCATCTATGACAATCCAACAGCCAACATCATTCTAAATGGACAAAAACTGAAAGATTTTACTTTAAAATCAGGAAAAAGACAAGGATGTATGCTGTCTCCACTCCTGTTCAGTATAGTTCTGGAACCACTAGCCAGAGCAATTAGAGAAGAGAGAAAAATAAAAGGAATAAGGATAGGAAAGGAAGAAGTAAAACTATCACTATTTGCAGATGACATGATACTTCACATGAAAGACCCCAAAAACTCCACAAGACTTCTTGAATTAATCAACAAATTCAGCAGTGTAGCTGGATACAAAGTCAACACTCAAAAATCAATAGCATTCCTATACACAAACAACAAATAGACTGAGAGAGAAATTAAGGAACTTTTCACAATAACATCCTTTATAACCATAACATTCACAATAACCATACCTTTCACAATAACATGCAAGAAATTGAAATATTTAGGAATCAATCTAACAAAAGAAGTAAAAGATCTACTCAATGAAAACTACAGTACTCTGAAAAAACAGATCAAAGAAGATTTCAGTAAATGGAAAAATA
>NW_004956094.1:0-8431 GCF_000276665.1 Chinchilla lanigera
TGAATCAAAACTCTAAAAGCCCGCCCTATGACTGCATGTGGCTTTGGGGGACACCTAGACACAAACCATAACACTCAGCAAGGAAAAAAGGAAGGGAGGGACACTGCAGGAAATAATCTACTAAATAATACGGAGCAAATAATTTGAAAGTGCTGATGTTTGATCCCTTTCAATCTCCACCATGGCAGTTTTACCACAGGTAACCTATCATCACAGGGTGGGGTCTCCTACTGCCCAGCACCACTGCATACCTCCAAGCCCTTCCGTAGTCCCTGCTCCCAGCCTCTTGTTCAGGAGTGGTCTGCACATGTCCAGGCCACACAGGATGGTTCCGATGGGGCTCACCAAGGTACCTACGTGGGATGGATTTTCAACAGTGCAGATCAGAATGGACAGAGGCATTCTGCACCTGTTACCATGAAGCCTGGCCCACACCCCATGCCTAAGACCCCTACCTACTCTCTCCTGACTGCCAGCACAAGGGATCCCTTCCGAACTGGGTAGGGACAGATGGGAGACAGAGGACAAGTCTCCTCCAGTCTCTTTCTAATTTTGCTTTTGACTTTAACTCTTTGGTCCACCCAGCCCTGGTCTTCCACCTGGATCCTGGACCAAAGAAAAAGTTCTCTTCATACTTCTCTGCATCCTCACTAAGCCTTTCTGAATTCGCTAATTCTCCCCGAGGCAATGTGTCCTTTCTGTCTACTGCTATAAGCTTCAGGAAACTTAGGGGAGAGGGGGACACAGATGAACTTCTCAAGAATTATGTCACCTCAGGCCAATTTGACTGTGTGTCAAAAGGGCCTCTGAAATGCTTCTAAGACCACCTTGTGAGACCCAGCACACATGCTCCCTGGGGTGCTGCATCCACTGCTATCCCCTAAAATCCTCAGTCTGGCTGTTTCTGGAGAGCTGGCACCTTTGAGCTGGCTCTTGTGATTTCTTGTCTGCATGCTGTCACCAAGCCCTGTTCTTAAAGCATTAAATGCTCTTTTGCTGGCAGTTTGCTCTGTAGGGTCTGGCAGAGGCAAATATCTATTAAAATCCAAGGAAATAGTACATCCTTAGGGACAATCAATAGTTCAGGTGTGTCTGGAGGGAAGGTTTTGGTGAAATTATCCAGAGAGAAGGGACTGACAAGGAGGTCATCTGATGACGAGGGCCCTGGCTAGGACAGCGCAAGAGGCTGCCCCACGGCCAGGTCTAAGGAGGGTTCATCTCCCACCCGCTCTTGCCTTGTCCCCCGTGGCTCTGTCTCTTTCTTCACTGCTCCTCCATGGCTCTCCCAGTCTGGACTCCGGTCTGCTCTTCTAGGGTCCTGCTTGTGTCACCTTTTCCTCTCCGTGCTTTCTACTTCCCTGCCACTGTCCCCACGTGGTAGCCTCTCAGTGAACCCACAGGCCATGTGATCCAGGAAAGCAGGCCCTTCAGGCGACCAGGACTTCAGTCAAGTGACCCAAGAAAAGTCACAAACCTCTGTTTGGGCAAAACAGAAAATGAAACAAGTTACTTCTTAGAAAACAGCTCTAGATCCCCTTCTCCATCTATGTCCTTGTTTCCCATTATCTATCTTTCACTTTGCTCTTTAAATTATTTACACTTTCCATTCATCATATAAAAGAAACCATGCAATATTTAACCTTTTATATCTGATTTACTCCACTTAGCATTATGCTTTCAGGGTGCATCCATTTTCCTACAAATAGCTCAAATTTAGTGCTGGGGGTTTAGCTCAGCAGCACAGCACCTGCCTGGCAAGTGCAAAGTCGTGAGTTCAATTCCCAGTACCAGAAAAAAACCAAAAAAAAAAAAAAAAACAAAAGACTCAAATAGCTCAAATTTACCTTTCTTTAGAGCCGAGTAGTACCTGGGGGAGCAGGGCAAGGAGAAGGAGAAATAAAAAGGATTCCGAGGGGCTGGGGATTTAGCTCAGCGGCACAGCGCCTGCCTGGCAAGCGCAAGACCATGAGTTCGGTTCCTGGCACAGGGAAAAAAAAAAGGATTCTGATGTGATATGTACATGTAATGACTCTCCAAGATGAATGCATTCATTCTGTACTGTAAACCTGTATGAATAAAACCCACAGCTTTATTGAGGTATAATTAACATACAATAAATCACACATATTCAAAGTATACAACTTGGTTAGGTTTGACAAATGTATACAACTGTGGAAACATCATCCAATCAAGATGATATATGTATCCACCACCCCCAAATCTTCCTTGTGCCCCTTTATAATTCTTTCTGTCCTCTGCTCACACCTCCTCCCCCTGCCAGGCAATCACCAATCTGCTTGTTGACAATATACATTAGTTTATAGCTTCTCTCCTTCCTTCCTTCCTTCCTTCCTTCCTTCCTTCCTTCCTTCCTTCCTTCCTTCCTTCTTCCCTCCCTCTGTCCCTTCCTCCCTCTCTCTTTCTTTCTCTTTCCTTCCTTCTTTTCCTTTTCTATTTTTCCTTCCTCTTTCTTTTTCAGTGCTGGGGACCAAAACCAAGGCCTCACACACGCTAGGCAATCACTCTTACCACTGAGCTACATTTCTAGAGCTAAATAAATTTTTATATCAGCGGAATTATACAACGTGAGTTCTTTCTGCTCTGCTTCTTTTGCTGAGCACACTTTAGGATTCATCCATGTAGTTTTGTGTATGTAGTTCATTTTTTATTGCTGAATAGCATTCCACTGTGTGACATACCACATTGCCTGTATCCATTCCCCTGCTCATGGGCATTCAGGTCGTTTCGAGGTTGGGCCTATGACAAAGGTACTCAGATCATTCCTGTACACATCATACATAAAAAGGATTCCGAGGGGCTGGGGATTTAGCTCAACGGCACAGCGCCTGCCTGGCAAACTCACGACCTTGCACTTGCCAGGAAAGTGCTACTCACTTTCCTAGCTGCCAAGGCCAAGCCTTTTCCTTCACTGTGATTCAGCACAAGATCAACTGGCTTGAGTTTGAACTCTATTCCACCACTTGCAGTGCAACCTTCCTGTCCTAGTTTGTTTTATGGCCCAGTTTGTTTTATGGAGATGGTCAGTATTTCTGCCTTCTAGGGTTGTTGTAAAGATTGCACTACAGTACAGACCTGAGGTGTTTAGCACAATGCCCTGCAAAGTGTTCAGAAATGGTAGCTGTTATTACTTGCGTGGGCCTCTGAAGAGGTCTTTACAATCCAGAATGGGCTTCCTATATGATCTCTGGGCAGTTACCTTATTGTGCGTAGTGGCTCCATTTTAGAGAGGAGTAACTGAGTCCCAAAAGAACTTCGGAATAAGGTTAACCTTTGAGTTGGGTGTTAATGCAGGCATATCCTAGGGCCCAACCTGAGGACTAGACAGCGACAGAGAAAGGTTCCGGAAATTTTCCAGTTCTTTCCCAAGGTGGATCCTGAAGATCCCTGAGGAGCAACTCAGCACAGTCAACCTAACTTTGAGTGTCCAGAGGCTGATATAAAAGCACACCCATCTCGTCACTCCCCAGCCCTCAGCAATGTAGAAACCTGGTTAAATCATGAGCCATGAACACAGGTGGGGGAAAGAAAACGTCTGCCCTCCCCCACCAGCTCCAGATAACTCAGGAGATCAGAACTCAGAAGGGGCTTGTGTGTGTCTCCCTGTGTGTAGGGAGGGGGGCTGGGAAAACAAGCCTTGGCATCTTCCCAGACCAGGCCTCTGAACTCCACCTCCACCACGGTCACATGTAACCCAAAAGTCTGGGGCGCCACACAAGAAAAGCTTATTTCTTATTTACACTCTATGAATGACATACATGTGAGGGTACAAGTGGCTCTTAAAGCTTTACCTAGAGGTGAGAGTTTTGCCACATATCATGGATTTTGTCACAGCTGACAAAGTCCCACCCACATTTCATTGGTTAAGGTCTCCTGGCTAGTCTCCATTACAGAAGAGTAAGGACGTGCAGCCCCACCTTGCACCAGAAGACAGAAAACTGTAAATACATGAACAGCACTAATGACCACTACCCCAGCCAGCTGACCTTTGAACCCATTTCCTCTTGACAAAATGGAGATGTTAACAGTGTTTACATCCCAGAGTCTTAAGTGGGTCAGATGAGGAAACTTACATAACACATGTGGCCAAAGGGAAAGCACAAGCGCAAGCCCCCTCCCAGGTAGCCTCCAGGGAGGCTGGGCCTGGAGTGTTTCCAGACAGAGGGATCCAGCACACCAAGGCTCCTCCCAACTGCAGTTACCCCAGGCCTGCCACGGAGTGGTCAGTGGCCCAGTAAATAACTTCCCCCAGAGCTGCCTTTTCCACTCTCTGGACCACATGCCGATTACAGGGGCCAGACACCCTCAGAGCCACATCCTCCCTCTCTCTCAGCCTCACCCTCACTCCCTCTGAGACTTCCTGGCCCTCTCAGGACTTCCTTATAACAAAAACCACTTTTTTGTCCAGTTAGAGGTGAGGAGCCCACTATAGGAGGGCCAGAGAATCCAAGGGAAATGTGATGGAAATGAACATCTACACTGTGCTGAGCGCTGGATGCTTGAGCCAGGCTATCCCATTACAACCTCGCAACAGTCCCAAGAGGAAGTGTGCGTGATTATCCTCATTTTGAGATGTGGGAGCTCATACTTGGCATGGTTTCCTCACTGGTCCAGGGTTACATAGCGAGTAAGTGGCAGAGTTGGGATTTAAGCCCAGATCTCTGTGACTCAGAAGACCACAATTTAGCTTCTGGTCTGTCTTTCGTTATTTCATTCAGACCGAATTTTTGTCAGGACTATAAATTCACCAACAGACCAATCTCAGATGTTTACCCTTTGGCTCCTATCATGCTGTCGCAGAAACTGTCCTGCGCTGGGAGTATGGAGTATGGAGAGTGAGCTTTCTGTCTTACTGCTCGGCCCCTATCAAGCTGTACTGTGCAACTTTGAACAAGTCCCTTTACCTCTTTGGGCCTCAGTTTCTTCACCTGAAAATAAAAGGGCTAGATTAGGTGATTCAGCAGTTCTTGGTGACACTGAAAACTGCTCATACTGGCTCTCCTGCCTTTGGCCCTAACACTGTGATAGAAAGCATTGCAAAGTAGACATGTGGGCAAAGATCCTATGTTTGAGGTTATACAGAGCATTCATTAAACCCTAATTATCATTTGAAACCAAGAGTAGGTTTGTTGTTTTTAGGTTGATGGGGTATTTGTAATTCACAGCACTTTTCTCCTTTCCTTGCTATTTAAAACAAACTCTGGTTTCCTCTGTAGCTAAGTCTGTCTCCTCCTGTAACAGAGGAAGTGAGGTTAAGCCTGTGTCCAAACTCAGATCTCCTGAGTCTGCAACCCATCGTACCTTCTTTGGGGTTCTGAGCTCCTATCAGTGGGCAAAATTCAGCTCTGTCTCTGGGTAGGCATTGGAGGCTGCGGCTAGACATCTGCCAGAGGATGGGCTAAGGCCTCTTCTCCCATGGAACCAAGCATTGCTGCTGGGGTGGGGCTGGAGTCTAAGAAGGGAGGTGCAGCATGCTGTATTTTCTATCCCCAGAACTTTAGGTCAATGCTCAGGGAGGTTTTGTACACACCATTGCCCTGTACTAAACCCAAGGAAGATAAAAGAGAAGTGGGATCAAGTTCAGACTACCTTTGGAGATATTTCTAGAGCCTCCAAGTTCTCTGTCTTGATTTGTTCCTATAGAGTTGCTCTTGAGAGCTGGGATGAGGCTGAGAGAGATCTGGGCCAGATGGCTGCCCCAAGTCGCTGGTGGAGTATTTTAACTACAGTAGCGTGGGAGCTTCCAGACTCAGAGAGGGCTCTCCACACCTCCCCCAGGTTCCCATCTGTCCAGACGCCCACAGCTCCTGTCAGGAGAGATGATGGAGGCCCCAAGATGCCTGGGGGAAGAGCCTCAGCTCAGGACAAGAACTGGGAATTAAATTCCAGTCCAACTAGGGGCTCAGGGCCCGTGTGTGTGTGTGTGTGTGTGTGTGTGTGTGTGTGTGTGTGTGCTTGTGTATGTGCCTGTTTGTAACAGAGAGGAACGCACTGGGGTGACATATGCATTATATAGCTGGTCTCAAGAAATGTCAAGGTTCGGGAAGGAGGGAGGAAGAGAAGAGCAGCTGGGAGAAGGTCAAGGGGGTAGGAACAACTACAGACAGGAAGCAATGTCTGTGCTGAAGTGGGACAGAGCCTGAAAAGGGTAGGGATTGTCCTAGACTTCCTCTGACCTGTCCAACCTTAATCTCTTTAGCTGAAGCCGTTTAAGCCTCTTTCCCACCTATGTCCTCACATGGCCTGTGGCCAGTTAGCACCTAACCTCTGGGCTGCAGATCCCAGGAGTCAGGGCTGCCCTGGTAATCCCTGGCCCAGAGGGAGCTGCTGAGGTAGCTGGGGTTGCCATAGTTCTGAGGCTGTGACTCTAGGAAGCCCAAATATCCAGCCAATGTGCCTCCTTTCTTGTCCTGGCTGGACATCCTGTGGCCCAGAAGGATGCAGAGGGGGTGGGCAGCAGCTCTGGCAGCATTTCCCAGCAGTGGAACTGTGAGTCAGAAGGGTCACCTAATGTCGGAAGTCAGCATGGACCTCCTGCAGACAGGAAACCAGAGTCAGGCCCCCAAAAAAGTCCAGAGATGAGTGGGAGGGACAGGAGGTTCACAAAACACAGCATGATCATCCAAGAGAGCTAACTAGAGCTGCAATGCCTACAGGTTTTAAAAGCCTAGGCCAGCCCAGCTCCCTTCTCTGAAGGTCCTTCCTTCCGGGTAATCTGCAGAGTCCAGAATCACATGCACAAATTCAAATCCTGAGTCTCTTGCTTACATGCTAAGTGAGACTGTTTCCCACTTATAAAACTGCAAAACAATAAAGCTTACTTCACAAGATTATGAGGACAAAATGAGAACATGCACCTCAAGCACCTCGTTTGTGTAGGTGGTCCATAAATGTTACTCTGCTCCTCACCTCTTACTTAGTTGGAAGATGGGAAGACAGTGTCTAGGACTTGATTTCCTGCTCTGGGAGGAGCGATTCACTAGCTCCAGGGAGAGCTTCCTTAAGGTTCAAAACCAGTAAAATTTCAGGATTCCACCAGGACCCAGCAGTACTGCTGGTGGCACTTCTCCTGTTGGCTTTCAGGATGGGAAGGGTGTGGTGTGTTGATTTGACCTTGACATTTGACCTTGAATAATACCAAATGGGGATCTGGGCTTCTAGATGACGTGGTTACCCACAGGGGTGGGTGAGGAGGGAGATGGCACCAACAAATATATCCTCATGCCCTAACCCGCAACCTTGCCAAAATTCCTGACATGGTTTCATCATCTGAGGGTGATGCAAGAGGCTTGGAGTCAGACTCCCTCCCCTCCCCATGAGATCTCCATCCACATCTGGAGCTGCAGCTGGGTCCTCCTCTTGGGCCCTTTCCAGAGGGAGATGGGTGAAGTGAGGGAAGGGAGGGCAGCTGGTGAGGGGCCCTGTGAATAGCCCCAATGTTGGCAGTTAGGGCGCAGGGAGGAGGAGTCTAAACTCAGAGGGAGGGGAGGTGGACAGGAAAGGGAATTGTGATTTCATGGCACTGGTTTTTTCCTCGATCACTGCCCTGTGTGAAAGTCTCCAGGACTCCCCTTGTGCTTTATGTCCATTCCTGCAGGCAGCTGTCCTCCTCCTCTTCCTCCTCCCCTCCTTCTTCTTCTCCCCTCCTCCCCTCCCACCCACTTCCCTGCCCAGCCTTTCTACCCAGGTGCCCGGCTGGAAAGTGTCCCCTTTGTTCCCTCCTCTTCCTGGCCCAGCTCGGGCCTCCCACACTGACCCTCTCCCCCCAGTTGCCACAAGAAGCGGAGTATGTGCTAGGCACAGTGGGGTCACCCGCGGATCACAAAGGTCAGTGGGACCGTGGTCCTGCAATAGGGAGGGCCTCGCCTGGGCTAGGATCCTGCCCTGGAACCTACCAAAAGATGGGCTTAAAGGCTTCAGGGTGGAGGTGGGGGAATTTTACTGATACATTAGCAAGAATCCCCTTCAATAAAGGTTGGCGACTTTACTGGAATAAATGTAAAAGGGAAGCGTTCCCGGCTCTTTCGAACTATAAACCGCTAATCGCTGTGGGACGCTTTGAAGTGTAGGGCTCCGGCCAGAAGGCCGAGGTTCTTACCCACGCTTAGCCACTAACTCGCTGTGTGACCTTGGGTAGTTCCCCTCTTTGCGTCTGTCTCCTGATTTGTGAAAAGAAGGTCTCGTTGAGGCTGAGGTTCTGCGACTCCGAGGGTCGAAGCTCCAGTGTGGTCGGCTCCTTCGCCCCTACCCTCCACCCTTCCAAAACTGCCGGCCCCCAGCAACCGGGTGGACGCCTGCCAAGAGGGCCCTTTAAAGGCACAAGTCCCGCCCCGGCTGTCCGTTCGGGCCGTGGATTGGTGGCTCCCCGGCGGGGCGGGGCCCTGCGCGGGCTCGGCGGGGCTCGGGGGCGGGG
>NW_004956095.1:0-2145 GCF_000276665.1 Chinchilla lanigera
GCTGAAGTCTTTACTGGACATACATACAAACTTTAATCAAGAAATCTGATGGTGGCCAGGTCTGGTGGCATGTCCCTGTAATCCCAGTACTCTGGGAGGCTGGAGCAGAAGGAAAATTAAGTTTGAGGTCAGCCAGGGTAATTTTGCAAGACCCTGCCTCAAAGAAAAATTTACAACTTCCTTTCACTGGCATAAACCTAAAACCAAAAGACTAGAATAAACTAAAGAAAACATACCCAGGGGCTGAGGGGCAGTTCAGGGAAAGAATATGGGATTAACATGTATGAGGCAGCCTTGATTTTAAGCCCCAGCACAAAAAAGCAGAATGAAGAAAAGAAAGATAAAGGGAGAAAAGGAAGAAAGAAGAAAAAAAGGAGGAAAGGGAGACAGGCAATGGAAACTAGCGGTTTTACTGCTATCACGAACAAACCAGAGAACTTAGCTCAGCTTTAAAAGCTGCTCTAGTCCAGGGATTTCTCACTTCTCTAAGGTCCACTGGATGAGGGTCAAATTACATCTCTCAGGCTACATCACACTAGAACTGCTTACTCCACGGAAGTACATATGTGGTAAAGGCAGAGATGTGACTTCTCATTTTATCCTAAGTCTACCATGTCACACTTCTCATATGCCCAAAACTGCTCAAATTTGTGAATGCTATGGAGCATAGATTTGTTTGTTTGAGATAATGTCTCACTATGTAGTTCAGGCTGGCTTTGAATTCTTTTTTTATTTTTTTTAAATTTTTTTGTTTTTTTTTTCCGGTACGGAGAATTGAACTCACGACCTTGCGCTTGCCAGGCAGGCGCTGTGCTAAGCTAAATCCCCAGTCCCTGGCTTTGAATTCATTATGTAGCCCAGGCTGGCCTCACATTCACAGCAATCCTCCTGTCTCAGCTTCCTGAATGTTGTAATTACAAGTGTGTACCACAAGGCCAAGCTGGAGCATGAATCTTGTTTGTCATTTGCCAAGTTCTGGAGCAAAATAAGGAAAATAGATTCCTAAACTTTTTTTTTTTTTTTTTGAGACAGGGTCTCACTATGTAGTTCACACTGGCATTGAACTCACTGTAAAGACGAGGCTGGCCTCAAACTTGCAGTAATCCTCTTGCCTCAGCCTCCCAAGGGCTGGGATTTACAGGCATGTGCCACCACACCTGGCTCCTAGGCAATTTTAACTAGCTTTTCTGCAGTGTTTTTTGTAGTTTACCAAATGTTCTCAAATCCTGTACAAACATGAGAAGTGGGAAGGAGAGAGGCACACACCAAAAAGATTTTCAGCACTTAACAGAACCTACATGCACTGGTTTGAACACAATGTTTCCCATTATGTACCTGGGTGTCAAAGACATTATTCAGCGTAATCCCATACTGATGAAAAAGGCAATCAGAAAGCCAACGACAATCATGGATAACCTAAGGAATCAGAAGATAAAAATGGAGTAATTAGAACCTGGCTGCTAATCTTATTAGTAGTGGGCCCAGCTTATACACTTGCCTTTAAAATTCTTTTGTCTTCTAATATCATCTGAAGTCCATTGTTGAAAGCTCGACTTCCCAGAAGGAAAATGTCAAATAAGTAAACTCGGCTATTTGTGGCCACCTACAATAAATCATTTCATAGGGTAAGGAACAACTGAAGAAAATAAACTGAGGATCAAGAATACAAGACATTGTATAAAATATTTAACATCTTCATTGTTAAGTAAACAGCAGACATTCAATTATCTTAGGGGAAAATGATCCTTAGTTTTAAATTAATCTTAAGTAAAAAAGACACACCAGGGGTAGGATGCAGCTCAGTGGTAGAACACTTGCTTAGCATACACGAAGCCCTGGCTCAATCCCCAGTGCTGCAAAAATAAAATAACGCAAAGGATGTTATCACTGTGATTTTCAGAAAGCAAAAGATAAACTGGTGAATTAGGCTTTCATTGTTTGCCTCCCAACTTTAATGCTCTCCCAGCCGTGCCCATGGTTTTCTAACTGTGATATTTTGAAACAGTACTTGGCCTTCCTCCGGGTTTCCTGACATAAATCTTCTAAATGCCTTGAAATTAATTAAGAAATGGTGCAGGTGCCAGGTGCAGTGGTGCCTGCCTGTAATCCCAGCACTCAGGAGGCTGAGGCAGGAGGATCACTGCA
>NW_004956095.1:2990-5346 GCF_000276665.1 Chinchilla lanigera
AGCTGCTTTTTTGTAGTGCTGTGGACTTAAGACAGGGCCTTCTTCCTGAGCTATTATTATATTCCCAACCCTTTCTGAAATTTTCATTTTGAGACTGGGTCTTGCTCACTGACTAAGTCTCCCAGAATGGTCTTGATCTGTGATCCTCTTGCCTCAGTCTCCCATGGTGCAAGGATTACAGGCATGTGCCACCACACCTGGCTTGCCAGCTACTCTTCTGATAGAGAACTAATATCTAGGACAGATAAAGAACTCAAAAAAAGTAACCTCCCAAAACCACATGACCCAAACAAAAATGGGCAAGTGAACTGAACAGACATTCCTCAAATAAGAAAAATAAGCCAGGCATGAAGAATACACAAGTAGTCTTAGCACTTAGGAGACTGCGGCAGGAAGATCACAAGTTCAAGTTCCACTAGGGCAGCTTAGCAAGACCCTGTCTCAAAATTTTAAATTTGAACAAGGTCAGGGAACATAGCTGAGTGATAGAGCAACCCCAGGTTTGATCCCCAATACTACCTCCCCAACAAAGTACAAATGGCCAACACACCCATGATCCCAGCACTCTGGGAGGCTAAAGCAGTACTATTACAAAGTCCTAAGCCTGGCTTGGGCAGTTTAGCCAGACCATGTACTGAGTGCAAAGGCCTTGGGCTCATTCCTCAGTGCCCAAAACAAAATAAAAGTCAACACCTTTAGCCATTAGAGAAATGAAACAGCTCTGAGATTCCATCTTATTTTAGAATGGCCAGAATGGCCAGAATATAAAAAGCAATAAATGCTGATGAGGATGTAGGGTAAAAGGAACCCTTGACATTATTGGTGGAAATGTAAACTAGAACAACTACTATGGAAATCAGTATGGAAATTCTGCAAAAAAAACTAAAAATAGAAATTTCATTTGAGCCAGCTATATCTCTTCTGAGTACATTCCCAAAAGAATTAAAAACATCGTATTACAGTGATACATGCATACCAAGGCTTATAGCAGTGCAATTTGTAATAGCTGATCTGTGAAAACAGCCTAGGTACCTGTCAACAAATGAATGGATGAAGAAAATGTAGTTCATATACATAACACTATTCAACCATGAAGAATGTGTTCAGGTCATTTATAGGAAAATGTATGGAACCTGAGACCATCATGCTAAGCAAAGTAAGTGAGACACAGAAAGTTAAATATTGCACGGTTTCTCTTATATAAGAAACCTAAAATATAAATAAATAAATAAATTAATTAATTAAATTAAATTAAATTAAATAATGAAGAGCTCTCCCAGCAGTCGGGAGGCTGAGGCAGGAGGATTGCTGTGAGTTTGAGACCAGTTTGTAACAGTTTGGGCTACAAAGTGAGTTCAAGGCCAACCTGAACTACATAGCAAGATGCTATTTCAAAAAAGAAAGAAAAGAAAAGAATAGAGGAATTGAGAGATGCTAAGAAGCAACAAGGTAGACTCTTACAGATGGGGAAGGAACTAAGGAGGGGGGAAATTTGGGAATGGGAGGGAAAGGAACAAAAATGATCCCCCTGTGTTACACGCATGCACCAATTACTCCCCCAAACAGACATCACTATTCTCTATTACAAACGGACAGTCATAAAATATTTAAAATATATCAACTATCACTAGTAAGTATTCCAAAATAAAAAATGTTTAAAAATCTCTTACCTGAAGCCAACACAGCTTCCCATGGCGACACACATTAGCCCCTTCAGCAGCTACACTCAGGACACTCTGCTTCTTGATGTGGAGCATCTGGTAAGAAGGAAGACGCTGTAGGGGACACATGAGGCATCCTAATACCACGAACGGCACCCATGGACACAAAGCCGCTTCTCCCACACATAAGAATAACTCCTAAATACCTGGTTCCCTTTTTCATTTTAGCAAAAGCATCCCACAGGCAGAAGATAAGTCACTCAGACCCCAAATGCTATGGCAAGTTAACAACTAAGACATCTTTGTTACTGCTGATGCTGCCAAGAAAGAATTCCAGTCTTTATGAAAAGATTCTGAATGCAGCTGCGCATGATGGCTCACGCCTGTAATCCCAGCACTCGGGAGGTTGAGGCAGGAGGATCGCTGTGACTTCTAGGCCAGCCTGGACTATAGTAAGATGCTATCTCAAAAAGAAAAAGAAAAGAAAAAAAGAAAAAGGAAAAAAGATTCCTCATGCAGTCTATGTGGCCCTATCATAAGGTAATGTACTACATCTGAAAGGAACACAGTAACTACTGTTCAGAATGACAGAAACAAGCTCCAACAGGTATCTTATGCCTTAGCTTCATTGAATTACTCTAAACTGAAATAGTAGTATACTCTTGTCCTTTAACTATCTGTGCTTTCATCCTTTT
>NW_004956095.1:6306-8383 GCF_000276665.1 Chinchilla lanigera
CCTCTTGAATGCTGGGATTAAAGGTGTCTGCCACCATGCCTACCTTTTTCCTTCACTGTGGTGCTGTTGTGTTAGCTTCCCTGCTGCTCTTCTACACAAGTCCAGAATGCTTTAGCCTCATGCCCTTTGCACCTGCTAATTCTGCCTTCTTTAGTTCTTCATCTAGATGCACATAGCTATGGTAGCTCCCCTACCTTCTTCAAAGTCCCTGTTCCAATCTTAACCCTGTAGAGACATTTCCTCTGTCCATCTCATATAAAATAGGACCTTCCGTCACTCTATTATCCACACCTTTATAGTAGTTATTGCTAGCTGATAAACAATTGTTTATTATCTTACATTAGAAGCCTAGAACTTTGCCTTGATTATTGTTTTACCCCAGACCTCAGGAAAATGGTTGGTATACAGCAAGCACCCAAAATATTTTGTTGAGTTAATAAGAAAGACATCAAAGATTTTACAAAAAAAGAAACTGACGAGACATAGACATGACATCTAAAGAGACAAGTTGGCAGTGACAGAGGAAAATACTTACTGCAGCACCAAACTTCTGCTGGAACTGATCAATGACTGTGTATGTCACCTCCTCCTCTTCTATAAGAAAAGGATGGCATTAAATATATTTATCAGGGGCTGGGGATTTAGCTCAGCGGCAAAGCGCCTGCCTGGCAAGCGCAAGGTCGTGAGTTCGGTTCCCCGTACCGGAGAAAAACCAAAAACAAACAAACAAACAAATATATTTATCAGTAGATAAGTATGGCAGTAGAAGAGCCTGCCCACTAATTTTGGGATACTCATACATTCCAATTCTACTGTGCTAATGTCACAATTTCTTTCATTATCACCTGTGTTGGTCCCTCTCACAGTGAATACTAATTATCATTCTGTTTGTCAACTGAGAATTAAATAAGTGCCCCACCAATGATAACCTTACAAATGGAACTGTTGGCCGGGTGTAGTGGCCCACATCTGTAATCCCAGCACTTGAGAGGCTGAGGCAGGAGGATCCTTGCGAGTTCAAGACCAGCCTGGGCCACAAAGTGAGCTCAAGGCCAGCCTGAGCAGCATAGTGAGACCCTGTCTCAAAATGACAAAAAAAAAAAAAAAAAAAAAGGAACTGTCTGCTCATTTCCTGTGATAAAACAATAATGTTTTCTTTCTCAGAGATTTGTTTTGAATACCTCAAGTCATTTGTTTTTTGATACAATGTTCATAACAGAAAATAACAGTTCAAATAAATGAGCCAGGCCTGGTGGTGCCCACCTGTAACCCCAGAACTCAGGAGGCTGAGACAGAAGGATTGCCACGAGTTCAAGACCAGCTTGGGCTACACAGTGAGTTCAAAGCCACCCTGGACTACATAGTGAGACCTGTCTCAAAAAAAAAGCCAACAAAATAAAATAAATGAGTCCTAGAAATGGGCAAATGCCTGTGCTTTTAAAGTTTTCTGGGGAGTGACGGTTAATTTTTGAAACTTGAGTAATTTTAAAAATTAGATATATAATAGAGTTCCCCTCCCTCTTCCTTTTTTTCCTTCTCTCTCTTCTCTTGATACTGAGGATTGAATCTAGGACCTCACATTTGCCATTACATCCTGACTCCTATTTACATTTTATTTTGAAGCCAGGCATGGTGGTATGTGCCTATAATCCCAGCACTCAGGAATCTGAGGCAGGAGAGGACAGCCGTGAGTTTGAAGCCAGCCTGGGCTACATAGGCTAGCCTGCACTATATATAGTAAGACCCTGTCTCAAAAAAATTAAAAAGATAAATTTTATCTTGAGCCCAGTTGGTAGTACATATTTATACTACTAACACTAGGGAGGCTGAGGGAGGAGGATCACCTCAAAATCAAGGGATTCACAGTGAGCTCAAACAAGACTGAACTACACAACAAGACCCTGTCTCAAAAAAAAACAAAAATAGCTGGGAGTGGTGGTGCACGCCTGAACTCCCAGCACTTGGGAAGCTGAGGCAGGAGGATTGGTGCAAGTTCAAGACCAGCCTGGGCTACAAAGTGAGCTCAAGGCCAGCCTGAACTGCATAGCGAGACCCTGTCTCAAAAAGAAAACAAAAA
>NW_004956096.1:0-8493 GCF_000276665.1 Chinchilla lanigera
TCTGCTGCCATTGTAGAGCAATCTGACACCCGGGAAAACCAGAGATGTTCCTTGACCTACCTGGGAGAGGCTGGATTTGGCACTGTGTCTGTGCCACCATCATGGAATGAGTCGGACCTCGGGAAAGCCAGGCAAGCTTAGTGAGCTTTGCAGGAGGGAAAAAGAAAAGGATACCCACTGTCACCATGTTATTCAACATAGTTCTGGAAACATTAGCCAGAACAACTAGACAAGAGAGAGAAACAAAAGGAACAAGGATAGGAAAGGAAGACATGAAATTATCATTATTTGCAGATGACATCATTTTCCACATGGAAGAAAACAAAAACTCCACCAAAAGACACCTGGAATTAATAAGAAAAGTCAGTAGCATAGCTGGATACTAGGTCAACATCCAAAAAACAACAGCATTATTGTACACAAACAATAAACACACTGAGATAGAAATTAGGGAAACCACACCTTTATATTAGCATCTAAAATATGAAATACTTAGGAATCAATCTAACAAAGGAAGTAAAAGATTTATGCAGAGAAAATTACAATACTCTGAGAAAAGAGAGCAAAGAGGATTTCGTGAAAGAAAGGATCTCTTAAAATCAACAAGGAACCAGGAAAGATCAATTAAACAGCTTCAAGATGAGGCAAAGAGGAATAATGTCAAACAAATAGGAGTCAATGAAACAGCAGGAGGCAATAAAAATGACATAAAAAGAACACTTGCAGAAAAAAGAGCAGAAAAATTCCCAAACATGGAAACAGAATCTGATGTACAGTAAAGGAGGCATATAGAACTCCAACTAGTCATAACCAAAATAAAACTGCACCAAGATATATAATTAATCAAGATCCCAGATCTCCAGCAAAAGAACAGAATATTAAAAGCTGCTCGAGAAAAGAAACAGATCGCCTATACAGGAAAGCCCATAAAAATTTCAGCAGACTTCTCAACACAAACCATCAAATGGAGAAGAGCTTGGAGCAAAACACTACAGGTCCTGAGACAAAACAGCTTCCAACCAAGACTGATGTATCCTGTGAAACTATCCTTCAACTTTAACTGAGAAATGAAATATTCCCATGCAAAGAACAACTGAAGAATTTCTTGAGTGCCAAACCATCCTTACAAAGAGTGCCAAAAGATATTCTAGACAGAGAAAAAAAATAACCACAATTTCAAGAACTACAATAGAAAGGAACCCTCAAGCAGAGCAAGCGATTAAACAGGCAGAAAACGTAGGACACCAACTGCAAGTAAATAACATGACAATGATAAGCCAACACATATCTGTTATAATCATGAATGTAAATGCCCTCAATTCACCAGTCAAAAGAAACAGACTGGCAGAGTGGATTAAGAAACAAAATCCAACAATATGCTGTATACAGGAAACACATTTTACTCAAAAGGATATTCATTGACTGAAAGTCAAAGGATCGAAAACAATTTTCTGTGCAACAGGAACACATTAAAAAGCAGGTGTAGCTATTCTGTTTGCAGACAATGTAAATTTCAAAGCGAGAGCAATGAAAAGAGATAAAAAAGGTCACTACATACTTGTTAGGGGCAAACTGCAAGAGGAAGAGATAACAATCATAAACATGTATGTACCAAATATCAGAGCACCAAACTATATAAGAGAAATCTTAACAGACATGAAAACTCAAAAAATTAATAAAGCTATTATAATAGGGGACCTCAACAAGCCTTTCATACTAAGAGATAGGTCAACTAGACAGAAAATCACCAAGGAAATATCAGATCTGAACCAAAGCTGTGAACAAATGGACATAGTAGATGTATACAGAGTGTTCTAACCCACAACATCAGAATACACATTTTTCTTAGCTGCACATGGGACTTTCTCTAAAATAGACCACATTCTAGCCCATAGAGCACACTTAACTAAATGCAAAAGAACTGAAATTATCCCATGTATAGTATCTGACCACAGTGCAATGAAATAAGAAATTAATGACTAAAGGAACTCCAAAAACTCCATAAACACTTGGAAACTGAATAACAACCTCCTGAACAATCAAAAGGTCACAGAAGAAATTAAAGAAGAAATTTAAAAATACCTACAAATAAATGAAAATGTAGATAAAACTTACTGGAATCTGTGGGATGCAACGAAAGCAGTCCTGAGACGGAAATTTATACCGGTGAACTCACACACAAGGAGAACAGAAGAAGAACAAATAAATAACCTAATGCTGCATCTTAAACTTTTAGAAAAAGAAGAACAAGTCCAGCTCAAAGCCCAGAGGAGGGAGGACAGTATAAAGATCAGGGCAGAAATTAATGCAACTGGGTTGAAGAAAGTCCTACAAAAAATAAATGAATCAAAGAGTTGGTTCTTTGAAAGAATAAATAAATTTGATAAAACCCTAGACAACCTTATCAAAAAAAGGAAAGGAAAAAACTCATATTCATGCAATAAGGAACGAAGAAGATGAAATAAGTATAGATCCTGCAGATATTCAGATGATCACTAATACCTACTTTGAAAATCTTTACTCTGATAGGATAGAAAACCCAGAGGAAATGAAGATTCCTAGATATGTACGAATTGCCAAAGATGAATCAAGAAGATATAAACATCCTGAACAACCCAATGTCAATTAATGAGATTGAAAATATGATTAAAAACTTACCAACAAAGAAGAGCCAAGGCCCTAATGGATAAACAACAGAATTCTACAAGAAATTCAGACAAAATGTAATACTAACACTCCTCAAATTCTTCAATGAAATTGTAAAGGAAGCAACTCTCCCTAGCTCATTTTTGGAGGCAAGCATCATACTGATACCAAAACCAGAGAAAGACCCAAACAAGAAAGAGAACTACAGACCAATCTCCCTAATTAATATAGATGCAAAGATATTCAATAAAATACTAGAAAATAGAATGCAGCAAATCATGAAGAAAAGCATACACCATGACCAAGTCGGATTCATTCCAGGAATGCAGGGATGGTTCAATATTCGCAAATCAATGAATGTTCTACACCATATCAATACAGCCAAAGACAAAGACCACATGATCTTCTCAATAGATGCAGAGAAAGCTTTTGACAAAGTCCAACATGCATTCATGATAAAAAAAAAAAAAAACTATAGAAAATAGGAATAGGGGCTGGGGATTTAGCTCAGGGGCAAAAGCGCTTGCCTGGCAAGCGCAAGGTCGTGAGTTCGGTTCCTGGTACCGGAGAAAAACCAAAAAAAAAAAAAAAAAAAAAAAAGAAAATAGGAATAGATGTTCTTTACCTCAATCTGATAAAAGCCATCTATGACAAACCAACAGCCAACATCGTACTAAATGGACAAAAACTGAAAGCTTTTACTTTAAAATCATGAACAAGACAAGAATGTCCACTGTCACCACTCCTATTCAACATAGCTCTGGAAGCATTAGCCAGAGCAATTAGACAAGAGAGGGAACTAAAAGGAATAAGGATAGGAATGGAAGAAGTAAAATTAGCACTATTTGCGGATGACGTGATTCTTTATATGGAAGACCCCAAAAACTCCACAAGAAGACTCCTTGAATTGATCAACAAATTCAGCAGCATAGCTGGATACAAAGTTAATACCCAAAATCAATAGCATTCCTATACACAAACAACAAACAGACTGAGAGAGAAATTAAGGAAAACTTTAATTCATACGTTTTACAATAGCATCTAAGAAATTAAAATATTTTGGAATCAATCTAACAAAAGAAGTAAAAATCTATTCCATGAAAGCTACAGTGCTCCGAAAAAAGATATCAAAGAGGATTTCAATAAATGGAGGAACACTCCTCGCTCATGGATAGGAACAACCAACATCGTGAAAATGGCCATACTACCAAAATTTTTGTACAGATTCAATGCAATTCCCATTAAACTACCATTAACATACCTCACAGATCTAGAGAAAATATTCCATAAATTCGTCTTGAACCAGAAGTGACCCAGAATAGCAAAAGCAATCCTGGGCAACAAAGACAAGTCAGGTGGAATCACAGTCCCTGACCTGAAATTATACTATAAAGCTACTATAATAAAATCAACCTGGTACTGGCTAAAACACAGACCTGAGGATCAATGGAACAGACTGGAAGAAACAGCCACAACCACAAGCACACACAGCAACCTAGTATTTGACAAAGGGGCCAGACAAAATCACAGGAAGAAAGATAGCCTCTTTAATAAATGGTGCTGGAAAAATTTTCTTGCCACCTGCCAAAGACTGAAAATATATCCAAGACTATCACCATGCACCAAACTCAAGTCAAAATGGATCACAGATCTCAATATTAAAACAGAAACACTAAATCTAATGGAAGAGAAAGTAGGTAAAAATCTTGAAGACCTAGGGGTAGGCAGAGAGTTCACGAACAAAAACCAAACTGCCCATGAAATAATTCAAAGAGTCAACAACTGGGATCTCATCCTACTGAAAAGTTTCTGCACATGTAAAGAAATCACCAGTGGAGTAAAAAGAAAGCACACAAATTGGGAAAAAATTTTAGTTGACTGTTCCTTGGACAAAGGTCTTCTATTGAGAACATTCAAAGAATTAAAAGAACTTCTGCTTCTCCCCAAACTGAACGACCCAATCCAAACATGGGCATCTAAGATGAATACACACTTGTCAGATAAAGAAATACAAATGGCAAGCAAATACATGAGAAAATGTTCAACATCATTAGCCGTTTGAGAAATGTAAATTAACATAACTTTGAGATTTCATCTCACCCCAGTAAGAATGGCTATCATTAAGAAATCTACCAATAACAAGTGCTGGCGAGGCTGTGGCGAATAGGAACCCTTCTCCACTGCTGGTGGGAATGTAGACTGGGGAAATCAGTTTGGAGATTCCTCAGCAAACTACGTCTAGATTTTCCATTCTACCCAACTATTCCTTCTGGGTATTTTCCCAGAAGATCTAAAAATATCATATCACAACAATATATGTGCACCTATGTTCATAGCAGTGCAATTTGTAATTGTGAAATTGTGGAAGCAACCCAAATGTCTATCCCCTGAGGATTGGATAAAAAAAATTCTGGTACTTTTATAGAAAGAATATTGCTCAGCTATAAAGAAAGATAAACGCGAGGCTTTTATAGGTACATGGTCACAACTACAGACCATACTCACAAGTGAAATAAATCAGACCTGCATGTGCAAGCACCACATTGTCTCACTGGTGTAAAATCTGAAAGAGTGAATAAAAACTGGAAGGTATGATAGACACTGAAAAACTACAGCAAAACACTCAAGGGTAAAGGGCAACTGGGATGTGGGAAAAGAGAAGGGAAAAAAGGAGAAATTTTGTATGTGTGTATATACAGGATAGTTAACATAGTTGTACTACTGTCTTCTATTTCTGGCTGAAAGAAACAGTTAATGATCTCTTGATTGACCAATATTGCATGTCTCTATTTGTTTTCCTGAGAAACCACTTTGAAGACATCAATATGTAATACAACAAGCACTGCTAATTTCCTACCACTTTGTTTGTAACTCTGTATTGTTTGTATTGTTCTTTTGCTATTTTGTAAATGGTTGTCTGTTTGTTAATGTTTTCCTTCTTTTATTTTTAAAATTAAAAAAAACAAATACATGAGAAAATGTTCAACATCATTAGCCGTTCAAGAAATGTAAATTAACATAACTTTGAGATTTCATCTTACACCAGTCAGAATGGCTATCTTTGAGAAATCTACCAATAACAAATGCTGGCGAGGCTGTGGAGAAATAGGAACTCTTCTTCACTGCTGGTGGGTATGTAGACTGGTGAAACCACTTTGGAAATCACTTTGGAGATTCCTCAGCAAACTACATCTAGATTTCCCATTCAGTCTAGCTAGTCTCCTTCTGGGTATTTTCCCAGAATATCTGAAAACATCTTATCACAGCAATATATGTGCACCCATGTTTATAGCAGTAGAATTTGCAATTGCTAAATTGTGCAACAACCCAATTGTCCGTCCACTGAGGAATGGGTAAAAAAATTGTGGTACTTTTATAGAATGGAATATTACTAAGCTATAAAGAAAGATTAACTAGAGGCTTTTATAGGTAAATGGTCACAACTACAGACCATACTCATAATTGAAATAAACCAGACCTCCATGTGTAAGCAATGTACTGTCTCCCTAGTGTAAGAACCAAAGAGAGTGAATAAAAATTAGGAGGTATGACAGATGTTGTGAAACAAAAGGAAAATGCTCAAAAGTAAAGAGCAACTGGGGTGAGGGAACAGAGGAAAGAAAGAAGGGGAAATTATGTATGTATGCATATGCAGGATGGCTAATAAAGTTGTACTACTGACATCTATTGCTTTACTGAAAGGAACAGTTAATAATTAATTTTGGATTAATCATGCATGTCTCTATTTGTTTTCCTGAGAAACCACATTGAAGATACCAATAAGTAAAACAACAACCATTTTTTTTCAACCACTTTGTCTGTAATTCAGTATTGCTTGTATTGTTCTTATAAAATGCAGGTCTGTTTGTTAGTATGTTTTCCTTCTTTTATTTTTAAAATAAATTTAAAAAGCACAAAACTAACATAAACAAATGTAACTAGAGACATAAACAATAACAAAAATAGAAATTGCATAATCACCTCAAAGATGGAGAAAAACCTTTTGAAATACCTCAGTATCTATTCATGATTTTTAAAAACACTGATGAAAATAATTAGAAAGAATTTACCTTAAAGTGATAAGATCCATTCATTACAAACACACTGCTAACATAATTTTGTGTGGGGTTATTAAAATAGTGAATGAGGTAAGGTTATTAATTCTCACTGTCCTGTTCAATATAGTATTTGAAACTTTAGCGAGAGAAATCAAGCAGGAAAAAAAGATTATATTATTCAAAGAGAAGTCAAATACTTCTCATTTGTAAAAACATAATCCTTGAATATAGAATATAGAATATAGTTTCATTTCACCTCTTTCTTAGCTGCCAGAACACTTCTGTTTGCTGAAAATTTGCTGATATATTCTCTCCTTTGGTGGGGTGACTCTTTTCAACAGCAGGATACCACAAAGATTACATTCATTCTGCTGTATTCTGGATGTTCCGACTCTAGGCTTTTGACTGGAGAATCTAATACATTGTTATTTAAGGTCATTATTGCAAGGAAGTTCTTAATATAGCTGTTATGTATCTTCTTTTAGCTTTCACATTACTTTCATTTTTTCCTACTTTTTGTTTTAGAAGTTTCATTTTTGGCTAACTGATTTACTCTAGCAGAACATTTTGATTTCTTACTTATCTTGCCTATAACAGTTCCATTTTATGATTACCATGTGGTTTAGAATAAAATCCACTTGTCATAATAAACCATTTTCAAATGCTAAAAATTTACCATAGTCTCAAAAATAGAAAATATTTTAATGTACAAATGAATAGTTTTATGTTTGCACTTG
This sequence comes from Chinchilla lanigera, assembly GCF_000276665.1. Lineage (NCBI taxonomy): Eukaryota > Metazoa > Chordata > Mammalia > Rodentia > Chinchillidae > Chinchilla > Chinchilla lanigera. The sequence continues at coordinate 7,442 of NW_004956096.1, forward strand.
TTTCCTCCCAAACTTCAAATTTTGATATCTCAATTTTATATTTTCGATATTGCTTATACTCTTGAAAATATAAATCAAATTTCATAACACAATGATTAGAGAAAAAGTGAAGCTAATATACTGTGTATCATAAACTTAAAAGAACGACCCAAATATTATTCAGAGTACAAGTCATAAACTAAATATAATCCTCTTACAAATAAAAAACAAGAAATAACAGGATAAAACTTCTTTTTCAATGCTCAAAGGAAACCAGAATTATAAGTGAAACAAACTGTCTTATCTTAAAATTTATCTTATACAATTTATCTTAAAATATTTATCTTAAAATATTTATTTTAAGATAACTATATCTTAAAATAATTTTGAAACAACAGAAAAGATAATTTGGGGAATTCTTTGAAGGTCTCCCTACTTTTTATTTATTTCTTTTCTTTGTTTTTTTTTTTTTGTTGTTGTTGTTGTTTACTTGTTTTTGTTTTTTTGTTTTTTTCCGGAACCGGGAACCGAACTCGAGACCTTGCTCTTGCCAGGCAGGCGCTGTGCCACTGAGCTAAATCCCCAGCCCCTATTTATTTCTTTTCTATTTTGTCCTCTCTTTATATTTTCAGTTGCTAATTTTTAAATTTTAATACTAATGATTTTGATACTTTATGTATCATGTTTACTATATTATAGCATTCTGAACTTGTGTATATAATTACTGTTGGTGGTGAAATTTATACTTTCCTGTTTCTTCTTATTTATTGACATATCATTTTCAGTTTGAAAAACCTCCCTTAGTATTTCTTATCAGACAAGACTGGTAGAGTTACAGTCTCAGCTTTTGTCTGAGAATGGCTTTCTCCTCCAATTTTGAAGGATAATTTTATAATAGATATTGTGAAAGGGATAGAAAGTGCTTAATAAGAAATAGCAACTGGGATGAGGGAAAGAAGAAAAGAAAGAATGAAGGAAGGGAAATATGTACTATATGATATATATGTATATATAGAAAAGATAGCTAAGATAATAGTGCTACTACTTTCTATTGGTTTCTTGAAAGGTGCAGT
>NW_004956097.1:0-8401 GCF_000276665.1 Chinchilla lanigera
TTTTTTTTTTTGTACCAGGAATCGAACTCAGGACCTTGCACTTGCCAGGCAGGCACTTGTGCCACTGAGCTATATTCCCAGCCTATATACTATTTTCTCTTAGTTTACTGGAAAGAAAGGTTTGTGCTAATATTGTCTGGACAGTTAAATGCCTCTATCTCGTATTCTGCGTAACTGATTTAAAGATAACAATACATTATGTATTAACCATTGCTACCCACATTAGTTTGTTTTGAAAATTTGTTTATTTTTTTCTCTTTAAAATAAACAAAATTAAAAAAACAAAACAGGTAAAAATGTGCAGCTGTCAGGAATTTCCTAAGAGTGGTGATGGACACCAAACTCCAGATGTGAGAAACTCAGAGTGTCAAATAGAACAAACAAGGGGTTGGGGGTTTAGCTCAGCATTACAGCGCCTGCCTGGAGAGTGCAAGGCTGTCAATTTGATTCCTGGTATTGGAAAAAATCGCCCCCCCCAAAACAAGAACAAATATAAATTGGGATTCTACCTTCAAGACTTTTAAAATCTGCTGTACATCTTGTATTCTAATCCCAAGATACAAAAATGTACACAGCCTAAAATCAAAAGAGAGAGAAAGATGTTGTGCACACAGCAGAAGAAAACCGCACCATTCAAATCATAAGGTTTGGGAGAAGAAATTTTCATGGATGAGCAGATTACACATGAGAAATGAGGTAGTGATCAAAAAGATGTAAAACTGCAAATAACCTAATGAAAACTGCTAACCAAGTGACCATGAGATATCTAGGTTATCTTCCTGAGTGGAAGCAGTGCAATCACAAAATTTATTGTAATGTGCAGTTGACAATAAAGCTTCAAAATACACGAAGCAAAATGGAAGAAATGCAAGGTGAGCTACACACATCTATATTTGGAAAGGCAAAATTTTACTTCTATTGGTGGACAGCACTAGAAACAAACTCAGTAAGAACATGGAAGACCTGAACAACAACGTCCACCAACAATGCATCTCACTGTAAACAGCACATCTATTTTCTTTCAAGTCAAAACCCAGCAGGAGGCTGGGGATATAGCCCAGCAATACAAATGCCTGCGTGGCAAGCACAAGGTCCTGAGTTCAATTCCTGGTACAAAACACAAAACAAAACAAAACAAAACTAAACTAAACTAAAAAACCCAGCAAGTCATACTCTATAAAAGCCACCAATGCATTTCCAGTGATAGCCTTTCTCCATGCCTAATTTCTTTGTTCTTTTATATATTTTTTCTTTAGTCATGGTCTGTGTTATTTTGAAGACGTTTGGTGGAATGATGGGAAATAGTTAGGTTAGGAATGTCTTAACCTTCAGGAAACAGATTACGTCTAAGTGTGATAGGCAGAACAATGACACCCTACAATCTCCTCACCCGAAAACCCAGAGCCTTCAAGTTCATCAGGTTGCCTGGTGGTGGGGAATTAGATTGTAAAGGTGTGAACTTTGGTAACCAGTGGACCCAATGTTACCATAGAGTATCTTGCAAAAGAAAGAATAAGGCAGAAGATGGAATGTAAGAATTAGCCCCCAAACCACTGGCCCTTAAGATGAGAGAATGAGACCATGATCCAGGGAATGAAATTAACCTTTCAATGCTGAAGGAGCACAAAGGAAACATTTTCTGGTGCAGCCCCCGGAAGGGATGCAGCTATGCTGACAAACTGATTTTAACCTTGAATCTAACTTCAGACTTGTGACTTGTAGAAGTGCAAGAAAATAAAATTACTTCATTTTAAACCACTAACTTTTTGATAATTTGTGACACAGTCATGGGAATTCAGAGGCTACTTTTGTCATAATTTAGAAACCACCCCCATTCCTGGGGCTTCGACCTAGGACACTGTCTTGTGTGTGGGAAGCACACACTCTTGTGCCGCACACATGGGCATGAGCCCCTTTTTACAGGAGTAGGAGATTATACAATACTGATGCTGAAGTAACCCAGATACAAGTCATGTATTCGTTTACACTTAGGTTTAATTCAATCTTTAAAAATTAAATGAAATATAAAGACTTTTAAAATTTTGGTGAGGTTAGGCTAAAAGAAAAGAGAATGAAAATTTACATTTTCATTTTCATTACATAGGCAGAAAATGAAAGAGAGGGGAAAGAACAAGAATAAAAGAAGGTGATAATTTAGGAAGTTAGAAAGAGCTTAAACTACAAAGTGGTAAGGAGCTAGTGAGCACTTCGGAGACATTGATTGATGAGCTGAATAGCTTCTAGTTTAGCAAGAACATAAAAGAAAACCAGCAAGCTTTGCAAATTTGTAATCTCCTTGTGGAAAAGTAGAGGAAAAGATAACTCAGCATAAGAAGACAATTAATTTATTAAAGAGTCAAGGCTTGATCCATTTATCCTTGTAGCTCAAAAGCCAGGGCAAATACCGACCTGATATATTTTGCTAACAACCATTGCTATCATCTTAGCATGGTAGTTATTCTCTTCTGACATCTTACATATTCAGTAATACCTGGACATCTTGTTGTCAAATAAGATGTTTTCATTTCAATCTCTGAGTGCGTGTGTCTTGGTTACTTTTCTCTCATTGCTGAGACAAAATACCTGACACCCAAAATTAAGGAAGGAAAGGTTTACTTAACTCACAGTCTGTGGAGGTTTCAGTGCATACTCGGCTGGCTCCAAGGCAGGGTGGCACATGACAGAGGGCAACCGTTCATGGTGGCAGAAAAGAGCAAAGCAACAACAGCAAAACCAACAACAGAAAAAGGGAGGAGTCGCAGCTGGAACAGCAAGCCTCTTTTCCTCCCTTACACTGTATGCAAACTACCCGCCCCAGGGCAAGTGTAGCACCCACATCCATAATTCCAGCATTGGACCATGAATCAATCATACCTCTAGAAGCCCGCCCCATGACTGCATGAGACCTTGGGGCGACATCCAGACACAAACCATAACAGCTTGTCTCCAAGACGACATGCCCTGTAAGGCATCTGTGAAGTACAATCAGCCTTTGAATATCCACAAGTTTGAGTCAACATCTTTAAAATCATTATTTTACTAAATTTCCCCTCCCATAGACACAAATTATGATTTTCCCCATGCCTTTTAACATGAAAACTGATTCATTTTGGCTTTCATATTATCACCCATATGATTCTATGCTTTATAAAATAAGATCCTATGGGTTTCTGCATATTATGCAATGATGATATAAATAAGAGATGGTATATATTTTCTTACAGTGTCCAACTTATCTACAAATTATAATTTCTATCTGTAATTGATTTTATTGTTTAATCTAAATTCTAATCTGCTTTCTAGTCCCATTAGCATTTTTTTGGTTCCAGAAATCAAACTCAGGACCTTGTGCTTGCCAGGCAAGTGCTGTGCTGCTGAGGTACATCCCCAGCCGTAGCTATATCCCCAGTCCTTCTAGTCCCAGACGGAGACATAAAATCTAAAATTTCATTTGAATTACTTATTCATTCCTAATGACAGGAGAATGACAAGACACTCATTTTGGAAGAAGTGTGCTGGTAGGAGTAAGCGTGGAATAATTATAGGATTGTGTGCAAATGTAGAGAAGCATACAGAATTTATATGTAACAGTATCCTGATCATGGTATCTCCCCTGCCAGGTAAGTATGGAATTTCAGTATCCTATCATGTCATAGCCTCACGATCCCTCACATGTTTTAGCTGACCTGGGATCCCAGCATCCTGGTACTCTAAGGCAGGAGGATCATAGCTTTGCACCCAGTGTGGACAACTTAGTAACTTAACAAGACCCTGTCTGAAAATAAATGAATAAACCAATAAATATAAAAGACTCCAAGTGTAGTTCAGTTGCAAGACCCTGGGCTCAGTACTCAGTACCACAAATTTAAAAAATACTACAAATATTATTTATATTTTTTGAAGAATCAAAGCATGAAATTAGCATTATATTGTCTCTTCCCCCATTGAGTAAATATTAGCAATGACTCTCCCAAACACAGGAACTAAAATGGGTTGAAATGCATTATTGTTTGAGTTAGAAATAGTTCTGGCCACATTGCTTAAGGACACACTTTCACTTTGGTGTGATAGGTGGAAGACAACCACGATTCTGTGCTAAGGAAACCTGTGATGTTTTACAAGATATTAAATAGCGATAAACTTAACAGAAGCCGCATGAATGAATCATCAAGCTTAATGAAGCGACATCAAACCCAGGGGTGAACTATTCACACTCAGGCTGTTGTCTTGGAACAGTAGAATGTAGAGGTGACTGTGGTAGAGAAGGAGAACAGATATTAATTCAGCAAATAGAAAATCTGTATGTCAGTGCTTCTTCCTGGTCATACATCTTACTCAAATACCCATGTAATTTATTATCTAACGCAGGGTATATTTGAAAATCAAATTTGAAGAATCACACAGTACACTTGTCCTGGGAAATAAATATTTGGCCATCTTACCATGTCCATCAGGAATAGCACAGCTCAGGGTATTTTGTAAGGAGGGGTCAGGGTGTGACCACACACAGGTAGTCAGGAAAGCTAGAGGAAGCCACACTGTACCTAACGTGAGGCAGACGCCAGGTCTAGAGCAGACCAGACTTAGATTTCCACCTACAGTATATCAATGATGAGATAAAGTGTGTGGTGCAAAGAAAGAGAATGCTGTTCCTACTTCAGTGAAGTGTCCGGGTTGGTGCAAATGCTTCCACTGCTGTGACTTCCTCCAGGGCAGCCAGGCAGGCTCTCTGGAGAGCAGTTCTCATGTCTGTCTCTTTCCTGCCTGGGCTCCAGCTGAGGTGTGGTCGATGCTCAGGGAATGTCTTTCCAGAGTTGCTTCTGCATCCTGGTGGATGGGCTGATCCCTCGGTGCCTGACCTGCGACCCAGGGCACTCTCACAGGACACCTGCTTGTGCTCTAAGGAGTTCTGCTGGCTCTGGTCTCTCCAGTGTCCAGGGTCTCCCTGGGACAGCCCCAGCCTCTCATGAACCCTGACTGGTGGAGTCAAACAGGGGAGGTGGTCAGGTGAGACCCACAAGAAGCCGCATGGCCAACACACACAACAGCAGGAGGGGTTGTGCGAGCTACAGATCCAGAGAAGGGAGGGCGGCAGACCTTGTGGGCCCAGGGGAAGGAAGGGGCCTCCAGGACCCATGGGCTCCCAGCAGGAGGGCACTCAGGGAGAGGGGGTTGTGGACACCAACATCTGTGACCAGGGCCAAGTAGGGCCCATGGCGCCTCCTGGGGGGAGTTCCACTTGGAGGCCTAGATTGTGCGTGGGTTCTGAACAGGCATCACTGGGGCAGGTCTTCAGGGTCCTGGTGCAGCAGCGGTCAGTGAGATAATCAGATAGGCAGCCCCCAGCTCTCCTGTGGGGCGTGGACACGAGGAGGTGGTCATGTAATGCAGCTGTGAGCTGCACAGCACTGAAGAGCTGGGAGAGAGAGCAATGGAGTCTACACAGGGGACCAAGCCCCGCCTCCGACAGGAGAAGGCCGCACAGCAGGAAGCACAGGGAGGGAAGCTGTGACTGCCTCCACCCACGTCCTCCGGTGGGCGGGGAGAGTAATCCGTGCGAGTCAATCAATCACACGCTGTGAAGACAGCGGCTTCCAACATGTGCTGACCCAGCAGCTGTGCACAAAGTGCGCTCCCCGTGGCGTCCACAGTGAGGCAGGAGACCCGGGGTGAAGACGCTGCCTTCCTCACCATGCAGACACAGCAGGTAGAGAAGGAAAGGGCTTTCTATTCCCAAATGCTTATAAAGAATCGTAAGCATCAGTGATAACTTTTAGAAATCCATTTTAGTTTTCTATTTCCAGTTTACAGTGTCTATCTGTTTAGTCAGTGGTGGTTCTAGAGACTAAGGTGTTTATCCTTAACTTTTTGGTTAAGGTAAGGTAAGTTTAAATAACTCTGTATGACTAGGGAGACAATACGATGTTTACATATGCGGATTTGACCTAAGTATGATCTCTACTTGCATCCATTTACCTATAAAAGCCTTATGTTATTTAATTAAACATCATTTTAGTTTGGACTATTATTATTATTATCTGAGGCAAAAATCTCAGGTTTTTATATCCTTGTAATTTGTCAAATTACCCAAGCATCATATATTGACTAATACATGTTTTTAATTTTGTATGTTTATGTTTTGTAGGAAGAGTTAGAAAATGTCAGGTGTGTGGTGCAACTATAAATATCAGAAATATTTATTAACAAAATAAAAATATTCCAAGTGGAATAAGTGAATAACTTCAGAAGATTAAAAACTTGAATTCCTGATAAAATTCTAACAGCACTTGTATATAAATATTATTTTGAGATGAGTATATGGCAAAAAGTTTTTAACAAATGGAAGGTAAAATCATGGATGAAATATAAAACTTAGCCTCAAAAGTATCAGAATAATATAGTTAGCCAACACAGATGTTGTAGTAGTCAGATTTTTCCCTCAGACACAATATCCCGCACCCGCAGCTTAGAGTAGGGACGCACTGTGAGTAACACAGCGTCCAACAGCCACAGCATGCGGGAGGGGCGGCATCATGAACGACCGGGGCCTCGCTCCAAGACCAGCTGCTCCAAGCCACAAACATCATGGGTCTTATGGAGGTCGAGTCAGCAGGACCGAAAGTTCAAATCCCACTGTACAATGAAGTGAGACCCTCAAAAAAAAGGTTGGAGATGTTGCCGAGTGCAAGGGCCTGAGTTAAACTCCAGGAACCCCACTCCCCAAAAACAAAAAGAAAAAATAGACTAAAATATCACAAATATTGGTACTGAAATGCTAAATAAAATAGTAATACTAAGCCAATACCTGAAACATTAATACAAGAAAATTTCAAGACCATATAAATTTATACTGTGCAAATTAAAGTGATTCTACACCAAATAATCCAATAATATACATAATTATACTATTCAGATTAAATGAAAACTGAATGCAAGATTTTCAATACGTGCTGAAATGTTTATGACAAAGGATTAAATTCATAACTTCACACATTTTAAAAGACATGTAGTCTGATACTTTTTACAAACGTGTAATTCCATGAGAGGGAAAGAGAAATGTCCTAGCTAGAAATTGAGAAAATAATTGATAGATTCCTTTGAATATGTTTGAAAACTACATAAAAATTCATTATGACACTTAAAAATTAAATTCAGGAAAAGCAATAATCAACTTTAAAATTTTGAATATTTTAGTTTATATTTTAATATTATATCATAATGTTTATAATAATTAAAAGATATTTAAATAGTAAGATAAAATTGAAGGTAGAAGCATAGTTATTACAACCGATAAAAGTATTTCAGTTTGTGCCAAAGAAAATCAAGTTAAACCTAAATATTTATAAGAAGCCAAAGAAATAAATGTAAATAAATTATCACATAAACATGTTATTTGAGATAAGTATACTATTTTGATAAAGGATTAAGTATGTTGTATCTATATTTGTGTCTATGCACATATCTGTCATTTATATCCATAACTGTATCTATATCTGTATAAATTTACTGTGTTACATAAATATAGATCAGACTAACTAGAAAGGCACATATGGCCCTTGGGTAAAAATAATTTCATATTATAAAGACAGATTCCTCCTCAGTTAATCTATGAATTTATTATAAGGCTACAATGTCATCAGTATAATTTAGCAAAGTTTAAAAAACTCCAAGTCCATTTAAAAATAAATGTGTACCAGCAGTCAAGTCAGAAATACAACAGCACAATAAATTCACTGGCTATTGAGTAAATTCTTAAACCCGTGTTGATGAAATCATCACTGATTTCAGGACCTATGAATTTAAGTCCTGTAAACTGGAGCTCAGGAAAGAATAAAGGCCAAGTGTAGATGCCCATGAATCCAAAGGCCTTTAGGACAAACTTTAACCGGCTGACTAACGTGAGAAAACAGTGAAGTTATCCTCTTAGTCTCACTGGGCTTCAAAGGCAAGGGAAATAGCCAAGGCAATAATATGACAACAAATCAACTAGGAGGACACACTTGAAGGCTGAGGCAGGAGGATGGCAAGTTCAAGCCTAGCCTGATCAACTTAGAATTTAATGAGGCCCAGTCTCAGAATACGAATTTAAAAAGGACAAAGATGTAGTTGTTTGCTTCTGCCTCTACACACCAGTATTGAGAGAGAGAAGGAGAGAGGAGAGAGAGAAAGAGACAGAGAGACAGAGAGAGACAGAAACAGAGACAAACAGAGAGAGAGAGAGTGCTATACTTTTCATGCTATTTTTTAAAGAGAAAAAAACAATAAAAACAATACAGAATTTCAATTTCAAAACAAGATGATAGAAAATTAACAATGATTTTTACATTGCATATTGTTATCTTTAATGTAGTTGCTCAGATTATAAGATACAGACATGCAAAATCATACCACAGTGATATAC
>NW_004956098.1:0-8292 GCF_000276665.1 Chinchilla lanigera
TTGGGGCAACAGCTGCCTTTGATCAGCCCAACATCTGGGCTGACTGGTGATCAAAGATGGGAACGCTGTGACAGCTAAGACTTGGCCAGGACCCAGCCTGGCCAATGTGTGGGTCGGGAGGGGGAGCTGGTGGGGGCGAGGAGGGAAGGGCAGAAGGCACCAGACAGACCCACCTGCCTCAGGGCAGCAGTTAGGATCATGGGCCCTCTGTGCCTCAGTTTCCTTTTCTATAAAATGGGGATGCATGTGAAAAAGTGAGCTAAGACCCAGGAAAGGCTTGCACCAGCACTCGCTGTCACAGTGCTGTTGTTTTTCTTATTCCTCAAGTAGGTCTGGGAGGGTGTGACAGAGCGTGGCCTTTCCAAAAGCTCCAGGGCTTGCTTGTTTGGAATGAACCACTTCTGGCCTCAGTTTCCCCATCGGTAAAATGGAGAAGCGAAACAGGATCTGGAATTAGGCAGAGATAATTTCTCTCCATTGGACACATGGGGAAAACTGAGGTCTCCAGAAGGAAGTTATGCCATGAGGGCTTGGCCCAGCAGGTAGCCCCTGAAAGTGCCCCTGGATTGGAGCCTCGGGCTCTTGTTGCTCAGGATGCTGTAAGTAATAAAAGAGGCCTGAGGCAAGGTCACTGGGGTTTTGGTGTAGAACAGGAAGCCCTCCGCTTTCTCCCAAATCGTGGCCTGTAATAATTACCACTGCCACTGTCACCAGCAACAGCAGCTGATTTGGCCTGCAGATATAACTCAGTGGCTCAAGCACTTGCCTGGGAAGCATGAAGCTGTGAGTTTGATTCCCGGTACCAAAAAAAACAAACCAAAACAAAACAAAAACAGCGGCTGATTTGATTTCACTCTGGCTTGAAACTTCCTGTTCAAACATGATGTGCAAGATGTGCGAGAGGGGCGTGCACAGGTTGTCACACTGACTTCCCAGGCTCACCTGTGTATGTGGCTCCCAGCAGGGTCCCTGGCACCCCTCGCGGGCCCTCTCCAGTCCCTGTGCCCCAACGTCATGGTGAACACAAACACTTGAGAGGCCAGGCCAGGCAGGCACCGGCCTTGTGGACACTGACCTGACACTAACCTCGAGGCCAGTGCTGTGGGGGTGCATATCACGAGGTGCGCAGAGCCAGGTGACCTGCCCAAGGCCTCACGCTGGAAGGGGAGGGTCAGAGTGTCCAGCCCTGGCCGCAGGTCTGGAGTGATTGCTGCTTTGCGACAGCTGCTCTTACGAGGACGATGCTGTCACAGGGCATCACTCTGGCTGGGGTGGCCCTGGGCGTGGTCCGTAGGGACAGCCGTTCTTTATGGGGAGGGGTGTGCTAGGGAGGCAAGCTTACACATAGCCGTTATAGGCCTCAGGGCTTTGCAGACAGAGCTTTGCGGGAGGCCAGGGACGCCTGTGCCCTTGAGCCCCGGTAGATCAGGACTAGTGCTCACTTTCAGGACCCGAGAGGACACTGTGGCCCGGCCCCTGCCCACCTTCCTCTCGCCCCACCCTCTGGGTCCTCGGTGCCAGGGAGTTCTGTGTGTTCATGCTGCACCTGGAGAAGCCCCCTCCACCTTGCCCTGTGCAATCACATAGGGTGTCTTAGCCTGAGGCAGAGCCTGAGGCAAGGGTTCATGTGTAGTTTGCCGGACCCAAGGCTCAGGATAGGAGGGAGAGGACATGGCCACCGCCACAGGCACCTGTGCACGTCATGCGGGTCTAAGACGCCCGTGAGAGGCAGCTCGGAAGTGTCTGCTGGACATAAGGGGAGAAGCGCTTACCTTCTGACTCCATCCTCCCTGGCCAAGGTGGCCGTGGGCGTTCATGCTCACATCCCTAGGTTAACAATGGGGTGGACCCGTCTCACAGATAGCATCCACATGCCAGACAGAGGAGCCACAGCGTGGCTGTGCTGCCCTCCAGGTCTTGTCTGCACCCAGCCGGTGGCATGGAAGTGTGTGGCATGTCAGCAGGGGGTAGGGGAGGCGTGAGCAGGCAGGAGGAAGTGGACAAAGGGCTCGGTGCCCCGGGAAGAGTGCGCAGGGTCTGCAGGCAAGGCTGGCTCACGTCACCATGCCCAGTCAGTCACCCTGCTCCTCCCGCCCTCCCTCTGACGGCCATCTCCCCTCTGTCACCATCCTCTCCCTCCCCCTCCCCCTCCCCCACACCATCACAAGAGGGCAGCCTGCCCTGTTGTGAGCCACCTTTCAGGGTGGGAGCGTACTTCCCAAATCTTCATAGGTTGAAATCCTAAACCCTGGTACATTAGATGTGACTTCACTGAGAAGCAGGTGAAATCTGCGAACAGGTAGACCAGCAGGGACCAGCAGACTCTCAGCCCTCGGAAGGGACCTACCCCACTGACACCTTCCAGATGGTGAGAGGATGATCTGTGTTGTATAAGGCACCCAATCTGGAACTTAATTAACAGTCTTAGCAAACTAATGAATGCCCTCATACTGCTAAACCAGTGTCGACAGAGATGAGCTCCTATCCTAACGTTGGACTTATTGTAGCCCTGGTCCCAACAGATGAACTAATGGCATCACTGATCTTTTCTGCAAAGAACTCAACCCCCAGTGAATTTCAAAAAGGACTTCTAGACATTCCCGCCTCTTCTCCGACCTCTTCGTGGCTCAGGGACATTGGGAGAGGGTTAATTCTCAGAGACAGAGCAGTTTGCAGGGAGGTGAGGCAACATCTCAGCTGGTTGAATCAAGTGGATCCACAACACAGATGTGCTGTCATGAGCGGACTTTGTAGACACATAAATCACAGGCAGGGGAGGGAGTCTGCAGATTCTGGCAAGAGTTTGGCATGAATAGATGCCCATGAAAGCCATGCCATAGCCTTTGACTCACAGTAGGTGCTGGGCTTGCTCACCCTCGACACTGACTGCTAGGAAGGTGGGGCTATGGATGAGACCCAGCACTTTGCAGACCTGACACTGTCACACGGGGTCCTTTGACCCGCTCACCCAAGGTCTTGGCAGATTTGCAGGGCTGGTGCTGCACTCGGATCCCCTGCCTTTCACCGCCGCTGTGCACTGTTGCTTCTTGCTCGGCACCTGCAGGTGTCCTTGGAGGTCTGCTCCCGGGGAGCGGTTGCTCCGCCTGCACAGCCAGAGAGCTGATGTCACCAGAAAGCAGTGCACAGCGCTGACCCCCTTCTGGGGCGACCCTCAGCCAGTGGTGGGCCAGTACAGCACTGTGGAAACCCAGCTTCTTCCCCTCGAGAGAGCTGGGATGCGCTCCGAGCTGTAATTTTCACTGCTGAGCTGCCCCCTGGGATCAGGCTAAAGCCCAGGCTTTGCTGTAGTCTTGCCTGACGTGGCTTCCTCTCTCTTCCCCCTGGCCCGCTTCCTTTGTAAATCACTCTCCAGGATTCTCCTGTCATTTCCTGCCTCTGCAAACCTGATATAGGGCATGAGCTTTAGCCCCTTTGAGCATCCTAAGTATCTTCTCAAACATCCTGGGCTGCCTCCCGTGGCCCTGGTCCAAATTGCGCTTATGTGGTTGGTGGATGGCGCACATCAGGAGTGTGAACAAGAGGAACATTTCCCCTGGCTCCTGCGGTAGGTAGGGAAGGCAGCTGCACGTCCCATCTGGGCTTCTCCATTCCGGCACTGTTGCCATCTGGGGCCATCTGGGGCGCCGGCGCCAGAGAACGTCCAGCAGCCTGACCTGTGCCCAGTAGAGGTCAGTAGTGTTCCTGAGAGACCAAAAATGTCTCTGAACATCAGCCAAGTCCTCTGGCTGAGACCCACTGCATTAAACCAAGGCCTGGAACCCTCTGTGGCTCCCATCGCTAGGGGAGTGGCTCCATTCAGCCAAGGTCATTCTCCAGGGGAGGTCACTTTTGGTTGTAAACTGCATGTATCACCGGGAGCAGCTGAGGATTACAGGGAAGCGGGGTGTGGGGCACGGAAAGGCTATCAGTGGTCTTTAGCATTCGTACGTCCTGGACGTGGTGCTCAACATCACGCCCTACAGGTCAAAAGGAGAGGAAGGCTCATTTTGGCAACTGAATCACCAATAACCTCACAAAGATCAGGGTGAGCTGTGTCTGCGTGTGCCCGTGTGTGTGTGTGTGTGTGTGTGTGTGTGTGTGTGTGTGTGTGTGTGTGTAGGGGGCTCACTGCCAAATTGCTTTTCCCCTAGCAGGGGCATTCCCCAGCATGTAGGACGGAACCTTCCTTGCTGAGATGAGGAGTGTGCCTGGCCAGCTGGGCCTGTGGGTCCCTCTCTCAGCGGAAGGTGGCTCAGTCTGCCTCACACGCAAGGCTCCTCACACCTCCGCTTTGCCTAGGTGCCGAGCTGGCCCTAAGTCTGTTTTTAAGATTTATGTGGTGATGAACAGACCCGCTGAGGCGCACTCCAGACGTTACCTAATTTTCCTGCTAATGGTATGGGAAGATCGCGGTTCGGTGACAGTCGCCTGCACCCCAGTTTGGAAAAGGGAGAGACTCTGTCGGGTGCTCAGTCCTCAGCCTCGCCTCCTGCATCTGCTCTCTGCTCTCTGGAAGCACAGCGGCGCTGGTTTGGAGCCTTCTCCCACTTCCACCCTCCTTCCTCCAAATCTGTCTCTCTAAACAGGAAGACAGAGCGACTGCGGTACTGGAGGGTCACATTTCCAAGCCATCTGTGGCCTCAGCGCTGTCCCTGGGCATCTTCTCCACCTGGATGGGCGATCACACCCTTCTTGTAAATGAGTATCTCCGGACCCTCCTCGCCGCTGGCCCTGCCAACACACACAGTCCCCCTTCCCTCCTGGGCTGGTGCCCAGCAGTCTGGGAGAGAAAGAGCCACTTGTGAGCCCGGCGGGGCAGCCCTGCCCAGGGTGGTCCTCTGGCATCACTGCAAGGTGACCTCTCCTGCCCTGGGCTCAGCTGCCCGGAGCTGTCCCGGCTGTCCCTGGCTCTCAGGGTCTTACCCCATGGAAGACACTGCCACCTCCGGCACTGCTCTGGCTCGGCATTTTCTTGGAAGCATTTGATGGTGATTTTTCAAAAACCTTATTCTACTGCTTTTCCAAAAAGCAGTCCATAAAACCATCCTGTGGCCAAGGGGAATTCATGCTGGCCAGGGACTGCTCTGGCGTGGGCCAGCCGGGGCAGGGGTTGCTTTTCTTTGTGCCTGGCACTTTAATAAACTCAGTGACAACTTGGTTTTCTCTTCTCTACTTTCAGGGAAGTTTTTTAAAAAAATTTTCAAATGGGTCACTTAGTGGTCTCCAGATCCTTGGAATTTTCATTTTAACCCCCCTCACCCCCAGGCCGCAGCCGCTCTCCTTTGAATGGGACATGAAAGGGCTTCTGTCACACAAGCTGCAGCATCTTCAGTGTGGTGGGATGGGAGGTGACCAGGCAGAGCCTGCGCAGACACCACCCCAGGCAGACTGGGGATGTCAGAGCCAATTGCTGTTTGCCTGTGGAGGAGGGGACAGGAGCAGCGAGGCTGCCTGCTGGCCCACAGGAGAGCTGCAGATGCGAGGCAGCGCAGGAGGATCATGGGAAACTCCTTTCCTGTGCAGCAGCCCGGCTGAGGCCAGCCCAGCCCTGCCCAGCATCTCCCAAGCAGTGCACAGCAAGAGCTCAGCAGATGGAACAAAGCTCACGGTCCCAGCCGGCAGATGAGACGGGAAGTGGACTGAAGGTTGTTTGGGAAAGCACCTTGGAAGGGGTGATGGGGGCGGGGGAGACAATGAGTGTGTTATGCTGAGAGCCTCCTTTTATTCCGTGGTCCTGGGGATTGAACACAGGGCCTGTGCGCAGAGCTACATCCCCTGCTCTTTTTCTTTTTTATTTTCTTAATTTCTTTTTTGAGACAGTTCAGGCTGGCCTTGAGCTCACTGTGTAGCTCAGGTTGGCCTCAAACTCACAATGATCCTCCTTCCTCAACGTCCCCAGTGCTGGGATTATCGTCGTGTGCCACTATGCCTGGCCCTTTTTATTTTTTTATTTTCACACAGGGTCCTGCTAAGTTGCTAAATTGCCCAGGCTGTTCTCCAACTTGTGATTCTCCTGTCTCAGCCTCCCAAAGTGCTGGGTGTGGGCCACCACACCCAGATATGTCCAGTCCTTTGATACCCATTTCCTACAGGAGATGGCTCTCTCACCTAATCAGGGCCGGCTCGGACTTACCTTGGAGCCCAGCACCTCTGCAGACCAGGTGATGAGTGCACAGGAGACCTGGCACAGAGACTGTGGGTGCTGGGAGCTCCTAACTGCACAATGCCAGAGGGTCAGGATCCCCCAAGCCGGGCTGAGCAGATACCATTTTATGTGCCAATCAATTAAAAAGAATAAAAGGCTTTTCTGTGCAGCCCTTCACTGAGCTGCGCACGAGCGAGTGCTTATTCACCTGTGAAGAGAGAAGCAAAGACCTTTTCGTAGCAGGAGTCCCAGCTGAATGGATGAGCGCACACTGCAGATTCTGCGGGGATCGGCTGTGCTCCTGGCCCCTGCGCCCACCCCGCCGGCTTGGGGGGCCGAGCGCCACGTTGGTGGGTGACGTCACATCGCATAAGCAGTGTCTGAACAGCAAAGGGTAAATTAATACAAAGTCACACGGGGCTTGGAGATGGAAGCGAGTTCCGGATGTTCGCAAAGGGCGCCTGGGCTGGTCCGTGGGAGGTGGCGGTGCAGGGTGAAAGGAAAGGAGGGTCCCCGCAGAGTTAGCGATGTTCCAGTCCCCTAGGCTGCCTGGGGCGAGGCAGACACGGTGATGACTGACTTCCTCGCTGGATTTGAGATGGATGAGCGAACCCACGGGAGACCCTCTCAGCGCCGCCGCGGGCTCAGGAGTGGTCCCACAGCAGACGTAGCCCCGTGTGTGTCCCGCTGGTACCCGGCGCAAGGGGCGCTCCTGTCCTGTCCTGTGTGGGCGGAGACTCCCTAGGCTGAGAAATGAAGTGGGGATTATGTTAAAACAAAACAAAACAAAACAAAACAAAACAAAACAAAACAAAACAAAACACAGAAAGCCATGAACTGGTTGGTTTATAAACAACAAAGCATTTTTCTCAAGTTCTGGAAATCCAAGAGGACGGTGTCTGCAGACAGAGCGTCTGGCGAAGGTGCTTCCCGGTTCCTGACAGTGCCTTGGACTCCGTCCTCCTGAGGTGGGAGGGACGGGTCACCAGCTCCATCCATGAGGACACCCCCACGCGGTGGTTGCCTTCCAAAGGCCTCGCCTGCTAATCCTCTCATCGGGACTCAGGGTGCAGTGGATGAGCAGCGGGGGCACAGCCTCCAGACCACGGCCAGGCCCTCGCCCTTCCCGGCACTGCTCCTCCCTTCCAGCCTCGGTTCTCACCGGCACATCGCTGATCCCATAGAGAGACGCAGTCAACTTTATACTAAAGTGTGAGCAACTGAGGTCTTACTAGATCCTGATCTCTGTCATTTAACTGTAAGTGAAATTTTGTACCTTTGTGTTAAGAGATTATCCGCTCAGCTTGGAGCTGAAGATCCTCATGATTGTAGAATTGTAGAGATCGGTGAGTCAAGAGGTCTTTTTTGGGACTTCCTCAGACCCTTTGGGTGGGTGGCCTAAGAATCTGGAATCCAAGACTGTCATCCCAACTCTATCAGTCAACATGATAAGACTTTTTTTTTTTTTAATTTGTAGTACTAGGGATTGAACTCAGGGCCTTTGTATGGAGTGAGCCTCCTAGTCCTTTATTTATTTATTTTAAAATTTTGAGACAGAGTCTCACTAAGTTGCCCAGGCTGGGCTTGAACTTGCAATCCTCCTGCCTCAGCCTCCCAGAGCACTGGCATTAAAAGCAGGTGGTACCACACTCATTTATTCTCTGAGTCTGAAATGACCCTGCCTCTGCTGAGCCCCTCTCTTACCCCCATGCCCTCACTCTGTAGATGAGAACACACGGTGTCTATCAGAGTGTGGTGTGCTCACCGCGGGAGCCACTGCAGGGCTTAAGAAATGCAGAAAGGAAGGTTTCCGTTTGCCTTCTGTTTGTGTCCACCAGTACTCATTTCCTGTTTCACGGTATATCCGTTTGCTGTGGCCACAGACACTGGGTGGCTTAACCACTTACAAGTCCAGTTGTTCAAGTACAGTAGGACCAAAAATTGCACTTTTAATTAATTTTTATAAGATAACATAACGGGATGTATAAAACCGACAATGTTATAAAATGTATTCAATTCAAGAATCAACTGTTGAACGACACCTGCCAAGCAATGCCCGGGATGGTCAGTACATAGACACAAATTCGCAGCCCAGGTGATGCTCGGGATAAATGTTAAATAGTTAAATAAGAGAAATGTATTTTCCC
>NW_004956099.1:0-8388 GCF_000276665.1 Chinchilla lanigera
CGTACTACTAATTATCTTAAAACTGGGTTAAATGGGACCTCTAATCCTATTTTTATTGGAAATCTCCAGACTGACTTCAGAAGTGGTTGCACCTGTATGAATCACCACCAACAGTGGACAAGAGTTTTCCCTACATCCCCTCCAGCATGTGTTATTTGTTGATTCCTTGATGATAGCTATTCTTACTAGTGTGAGATGAAACCTCAGCATTGTTTTAATTGGCCTCTTTAGAATGACCAGTGATGTTGAACATTTCTGCATGTATTTATTTTCCATTTGTATTTCTTCATCTGAGAAGCATGAATATGTCTCAGATGCCCATTTTTGGATTAGGTCATTGAATTTAGGGAGATTGAGCTTTTCAATTCTTCACGTGTTCTAGATATAAGTCCTTTGTCTGAAGGACAGATGGCTAGAATGTTTTCCCACTCTGTGGATTGTCTTTTCACTCATTTGGTGATTTATTTTGAGGTACAAAAGCTTTTTAATAGGATGAGATCCAAATGGTTGATTCTTTGAAGTATTTCCCATGCAGTTTGGGTTTGTTCATGAAGACTGTGCCTACCCCTATATCTTTACAATTTTGACCTACTCTGTCTTCCAGTAGATTTAGTATTTCTTCTTTAATATTTAAACCTTTGATCCATTTTGACTTTAGTTTAGTGCATGGAGATAGACATGGGTCTAGTTTTAGTCTTTGACATGTAGAAAGCCAGTTTTTTCCAGCACCATTTATGAAGGAGGCTGTCTTTCTTCCAGTGAACATGTTTGGCCCCTTTGTCAAAGATAAAGTGCCTGAGTATGTCTGTAGTTGTGTCTGCATCTTCTAATCTGTTGCACTGGTCTTCAGGTCTATTTTTTTGGCAGCAACATGCTGATATTATCACAGTAGGTCTGTAGTATAATTTCAAATTAGGGATTGTGATGCCTCCTGCCTTGTTTTGGTTGCGCAGGATTGCCCTTCGGTATTCTACATTTTTTTCTGGCTTTAGATGAATTTTAGGAATGTTTTCTCTAGTTCTTTGAGGTGCAGTAATGCTATTTTGATCAGGATAGCATTAAATTTGTAGAACAATTTTGAAAGTATGGCCATTTTCACTAGGTTGGTTCTTCCTATCCACGAGCAGGGAAATCTTTCCATATTCTGATATCCCCTTCAATCTCCTTTTTCAGAGAACTGTAATTTTCAAGGTATAAATCTTTTTCTTGCTTTGTTAGATTGATTCCTAAGAATTTCATTTTTGTATGCTATTGAGAAGGATGTGATTTCCCTAATTTCTCTCTCAATAAGATTGTTGTTTGTGTATAAGGACGCTATTGACTTTTGAGTGTTGACTTTGCATCCAGTCATGCAATTCAATTTGGTTATTAACTCTAGGAATCTTTTCGTGGAGTGTTTGGGGTCATCTATGTAGAGTATCACGACATCTGTGAATAATAATTTAGCTTCTTCTTTTCCTATCCTTATTCCTCTTATTTCTCTTGCTTGTCTAACTGCTCTAGCTAATGTTTCCAGAAGTATATTGAGAAGGAGTAGTGATAGTCAACATCCTTGTCTTGTTCCAGATTTTAGAGTGAAAGCTTTCAGTTTTTGTCCATTTATTATGATGTTGGCTGTTGGCTTGTAATAGATGGCTTTTATCAGATTGAGATAAAGACCATCTATTCCAATTTTTTGTAGGGTTTTTATCATGAATGAGTGCTGGACTTTATCAAACACTTTTCTGCATCCATTGAGCTGATCATGTGATTTTTGTCTCTGGCTCTATTGATACGGTTTATTACACTTACTGATTTACTTAGGTTGAACCATGCTTGCATTCCTGGGATAAATCCCACCTAGGAATGGTGTATAATCTTCTTGATGATTTGTTGAATTCTGTTTGCTAGTATGTTATTGAGAATTTTTGCATCTGTGTTCCTAGGGAGATTGGTCTGTTGTCCTCTGTGTTGGTTGGGTCTTTTTCTGGTTTTGGTATCAGGATAGTACTTGCCTCCAGGAAAGAGTTAGGGGGTATTACTTATCTTTTAATTTCATTAAGAGTTTGAAGAGTATTGGCATTAGATCTTCCCTAAATTTCTTGTAGAATTCAGCAGTGAATCTATCAAGACCTGGGCTTTTCTTTGTTGGTAATTTTTTTAAAATTACATTTTCAATCTCAATCTCATTGGGTTATTCAGAATTTTTATATCTTCTTGATTCACCTTTGATTCCACATATGTAACTAGGTATCTGTCCATTTCTTCTGTGTTTTCCATCGTATGAGAGTAAAGATTTGCAAAGTAGGTGTTGATGATCTTCTGAATTTCCACAGGATTTGTAGTCACTTCACCCTTATCATTCCTCAGAGCATGAATTTGAGTCTTTTCTTTCCCCTTTTTTGGATAAGGTTGGCTAAATATTTACCAATTGTATTTATTTTTTGAAAGAATGAACTTTTCAATTCATTAATTCTCTGTATTGTTTTCTTAGTTTCCATTGCATTAATTTCTGCTCTGATCTTTATAATTTCCTCCCTTCCATGGGCTTTGGGTTTGTCTTGCTCTTCTTTTCCTAGAAGCTTGAGGTGTTACATTAAATTGTTTATTTGTGCTCATTCTGTTTTCCTGATGTGAGAAAACACTGGTATAAATTTCCCTCTTAGGACTGTTTTCATTGTATGCCATAAGTTCCAGTAAGTTGTGTCTGTATTCTCATTTAGTTGTGGATGTTGTTTAATCTCTTCTGTTATTTCATCTGTGACCCATTGGTTATTTAGGAGCGCATTATTTAATGTCATTGTTCATGGAGTTTTTGCAGTTTCTTTCCCCATTAATTTCTAGTTTCATTGCATTATGGTCAGAGAGTATGCATGTGATAATTTCAATTCATTTGCATTTACTTAAGCATGTTCTGTGGCTAGTACAGTGTCTGTTTCAGAGAAGGTTCCATGTGCAACTGAGAAGAATGTGTGTTCTGATGATGTTGGGTGAAACAGTCTAAAAACATCTACTAAGTCTATTTGTTCACAGGTTTGGTTCAGTTCTCTTTTTCTTTGCTGATTTTTCGCCTAGTTGATCTATCTTCTTGTGACAGTGGGGTATTGAGGTCCCTTGTTACAATTGTGTTATTGCTTCTTTGATTTTTCATGTCTTTTAATAATTATCTTACATAGTTGTGTGCTCCTATATTTGATGCATACATACTTATGATTGTTATCTCTTTCTCTTGAAGTTGCCCCCTAAAAAGTATGTAGTGACTTCTTTATCCCTTTTGATCCTTCTTGGTTTGAAGTTGACATTGTCTGCAAAAACAATAGCTACTCTTACTTTTCTGTGGATTCCTGTTGCATGGAAGATTGCTTCCCATCCTTTGATTTTCAGTCCATGAATTTCTTTTTGCATTAAATGTGTTTCTTGTATACAGCATATTGTTGGGTCTTGTCTCTTGACCCACTCTGCCAGTCTGTTTCTTTTGATTGGTGAATCGAGGCCATTTACATTGATGGTTATAACTGGTATGTATTGGCTTATCTTGGTCATGGTATTTTCCTGCTGTTGGTTTCATACTTTTCCCTTCTGTTTATATACTTGTCCTTCCTGGTGGTTTCTTTCTGTTGTTGTTCTTGGAATTGTGGTCATTTTATCTATGTCTAGAATATTTGTTAGTACTCTTTGTAGCATTCATTTGGTGTTCATAAATCTCTTCAGTTTTTCTTTCTCATGGCAGTATCTTATTTCTCCATTCATTTTGAAAGATAGTTTTGCAGGGTATGTTGATCTGGGCTGGAAGTTGTTTCCTTTCTGGATTTAAAATACTTCAAGCTTTTCTTGATTTGAGGGTCTGTGTTGAGAATACTGCCATGATTCTGATGGGTTTTCCTTTACAGGTGATCTGTTTCTTTCTCTAACAGCTTTTAATATTCTGCTCTTGTGCTGAATTTCTGGAATCTTGATTATTATAAGTCTTGGTGTAGTTTTATTTTGGTCATGAGTGTTTGGAGTTCTGAATACTT
Source organism: Chinchilla lanigera (assembly GCF_000276665.1). NCBI lineage: Eukaryota > Metazoa > Chordata > Mammalia > Rodentia > Chinchillidae > Chinchilla > Chinchilla lanigera. Next base: position 3,996 of record NW_004956099.1, read on the forward strand.
TGTTTCTTTATATGTCAAGTTCTTCATCCACACTTGGGAATTCTTCTGCCATTATTTCTGTGAAGTTTTTTTTCATGTCGTTTGTGCTGTTTCCAGCTTTCCCGTTGACCCCGTCAATCTTATGTTATCTTTATGTGCTTCATCTTACAGATGTTGGAGTGATTTCTTATGGCCTCTGGCTAATTTGAAGATATCTTTCTTTTCATTATCACTGCCTGTAATTCTGTCTTCAAGATCTCAAATCCTATCCTCTCCTTTGTTCAACCTGTTGCATATGCTTTCAATGGAGCTTTTAACTTCCTGGATTTCTATTTGGATCTGTTTCATGGATTCCATTTCTTTTCTATGCTGGGCATTATTTATTTCCATCATTTTTCTAAGCCAATCTATTCTTTTATCTGTGTCTTCTCTAAAATCTTTGATTTTAAGCATCATTTCTTTCTGTACCTGAGAGATTACTTTCTCCATATCCTTTTCCACTTGAGTTTTCACTTCTGCTGCTGTCATTTCAGAAAGTTCCAGTGCTTGATGTCCAATTTCACCTATCTCCTTGAGTTCTGGGCTTGTCCTGGGTGGTGGGGGTTCGGGTAGCATTTTCTTTTGCATCTTGTCATTTTCCATTCTCTCTTTTTAATTTTGTTTTCTATGTTGGTACTCGCCAATTTCTTATGATATATAGCTTTATCGCTAGTGTTTAGGTTTCCCTAGAGGATGTCTGTTCTTCAGGAACGTCTTCTAGATGTAGGTGGTTTCTTATAGCTGTCCCAAGGCTCTAGTTTCCCAATTTGTGAGGGTGCAAGGTTACTGCTTGGCTCAGCTCCTAATTCTTTGGTACTGGGCTGTGGTGGTGTTTATGACCTCAGACAATCACAGTGTTATCCTACAGGGGAGAAAAACTGTTTGCAACATGTATAACATCCCAGCTAAAGTAATACAGTTAGTAATAACAATAGTTTCAAGTGCAGCCTAACTGCTGATAAACTATGGTAACCATTAACGTGTTACCTCTGACAATGGGAGTAAACTTGAAAATTATGGAACAAAATCAGACATATCCTGTGCACTTGTATGTAGTGATTTTCCCCTTAGACGATTCTGTCAGGAGGACGAAGGGTGTTAAGATGGTTATGGGATAGGATAAAGTGATGAGTGAGGTCAAATATAATAGAGTCCAGGCTGGAAATTAAAGGATAATCACTCAAGTTTTGGGAAACTGGAGGACACAGGAGGGAAATAAAATAGAATACACAGGGAAGAGACAATGTCTACTCACTTGAAAGTTTAAATTCAAGAAGTAGCTGAGGAAAGAGATAAAGTGAGTCTGTAGAAGAGAATGGAAAAAGGCAAGAAACCTAAACATTGAAAAAAAGAAGGGAAAAAGAGAAAGAGTGAAAATGAACAGAAGAAAAAACAAACAAAAAGGAGATGTGAGAGAGCAGAGAAAAATAGAAAAGAAAAAAATAAATACCCCAAATACAAAAATAACTATGAAATACAGAAGAAAACAAGATGACATCCAACCACACAGGAAAGGGATATCCAATCAGACACACAAGGGAGAATAAAAGTGGTAAAATAACTCTCGTGTTTACAGTTCTGTGATAGTGTCCATATTGAATCCGAGAAATGTGCTGGGAAGGGAGATGATCTCAGCCTCTAGATGTGGGGCCTGGAACTGGATGTCTGCTGGTGGGGTTCTCCAGAGTTCAACTACTGGCTCCCCAGTGCTGCATCAGACACTGCCACACTGCTGGTCTCACCAGTTACTCTGTCCTCCAAGGGCATGTGTGCACACATGCACGTGGGACATGGCCATTGTCCTCGGTCTCAGGTCTTGGGGTTCCTGTCAGTCTACTTGACAAAGGCATGTGTCCTCACAGTTCTCTCAAAGACGCCATGGTCCCAGAGAGAATGGAGGGATCACCTGGTGTGGACTCACTCTGCTGTATTCACTTTCACGGACATTGCCACATTTCACATTCCTACTGACAATGCACAAGTTTTCTTCTGTCTCCATGGCAGCAAAATGCACAGTTTGGTTTTTTTTTATAAAATTATAACATGTTAAGTTTAAAAGCCCTTTTGAATTAGATCTGAAGCCCATGAAGGAGACACTGAGACAAAAGCTCTGGAGGGGTCGCACCGCACCCACCCATCGGCCGCCATGGCTGACAAGGCGGGGTGGAAACTGCGCTTCGCTGGGCTCATCCTGCACTCTTGTCTTGAAGTTCCCCGCTCCCCATGCACCTGTTTGTTCCCGGTGCACTTAGCCATCGGATGTTGCCCACAAATCATGAGCCTTCAAGCATCCTGGCTTCCCTCTCTCCGTTCTCTCAGGACCTTCTGGCTGTCTGTTCAGAAGGGTGAATTCTACACATCCTTGAGTGGCTCTGCCTGTGCTTCCGGTGCCTCTGTCACCAGTCCCCTCCCTACTCTCAGCACTGCTGCCTCCCCTGTGTCTGCAGACCACACAGCAGGGCATGGAGAGCCAGGCTGACCTTGTGGGGCTCCTTCACTGCTGGCACCCTAATGCCTCCAGCCTGATCCTCTTCCTGAAAGGCCAAACTAAACACAGCATGCTTTGTCAATATAAGAGCTTAGTTTGCATTAAGATAATTTATATTTGTTTAGTTTGTACCAGTAAATGACAGTTGTGATGGTGGTTTGAAAGGCACACTCTTCCTGCAGATCCTGCCAAAAATATAGAACCCCTTCAATTTCTTTCACACCCTCACAATGCCAGTAGCATTCCTTCTCCAACTGTCCACAGAAAAGCCGGGCTTGAAGAGTTGCCTCGTTGATATGAACCATTAGCCCACACTAAGACAGGCAGTCTGCTAAGGAAAAACAGGCAAATCTAGACCCGGCTGGTGTGCAGCCACAGTCACAGGAAGCTTTGTCTCTGATCACTCATCCTGCATGATACCATGCAACCTCCGGGATGCTGCCTAGACGTGGTGCACACTGTCAGCATAGCCTACAAAGCGAGCAGCAGCAAGGTGAATGAAGTCAGACACCAGTTGCCACAGCGGAGGAGCATTGAAGTCAACTAAGCAGAAATTAGGACTGCCAGAAAAATTGCCCTCTACAAAATCAAAGGAAGATCATGAACAGATGTTGAGAACTAGAGGAAGAAATGAAAGCCATGCAAACAGAGGTTTGTGGGAGACTCCTGGTTCCATAATGAAAATCAGGGCTGATGACAAAGCTTGACTAGAGACCCTGGGATCCTGTACCACTGCAGAAGAGCTACACCGTCCTTAACTAAGTCCATGGGTCTGACCTCCGCATTCAAAACAGAGGTGGGATACATATAACGTTCCACATAGTTGTTGAGATCAACATCAAGCACTGCTGAATCCTTTCCTCCTTTGCAGATATTTTGGTTGTAAAATTCCCACTTCAACATCTTCTCTTGCCCCACATCATAACTTGAATCTTTGGAGTGGGGGTGTACTTTTCAATGGAGCCAGGGTTCAGTTTTCTGTGCACTAAGGAGGCTTCTGTGAGGAGGAGGCATCTATTTTTAAGCATGGGGCTGAAATGCTGATTCAGTGGCTCCAGCTCTTTTTCCCTCTCAAGCTCCAACAAGTCAGAAAAAGGAGAGCATCAGCAGGGCTCAGAACTCACCCAGCCACGGGTCCTGGGGCAAAGATCATGGGAATTAAGCGGCAGGAGAACGAGGCAGCTTCTCATCGCCTTCCTGCTTCCTGAGCTCAGATCTTCCCCTTCAACTTGAACATGGTTGCAGGATGCCTTGGTTTGGTTGTGCAGCAGTGGCCCCAGTAGTTGTCAGTTCCAGATCCCAGGGTGGTGGGGAAGTCCCTGGTTCCCTGGGTCCAGCTCTGTCCCCATTGTAAGTGGCTGGTGGTTCAGTGGTGTAGCCATGACTATTTGGGTTCAGATCCAGAGCTATGGGTTGTTGTGCCTAAGAAAAATGATGCAATTTATATAACTCAGTTTTCAAAACTGTAAAAGGGGTTTAATAACAATGTCTATATTATAGGATTGATGGCAAGGTTGAAGGAGTGTATGTGTTTAAATTTTAACTCTATTTAACTCATATTAATCTTCAATAAAAATAGCGAGCACCATTTTGTAATCACTGTCAAACAAGGCATAGGTTGCTACCATTTCCTACTTAACCACCTTGTCAAGTTCAAGAATAAGGAATGAATTGCTCACCACATCTGAAGAAGACGTAGATAAGAAAATAGAGGAGTTTACCTCTGGTGGACTGAGCAACTTCATTGAAGATAACAATGTGGTGTAGGAACCATTCTTAATTCCCATCACTTTGTCTTGAGATCATGCATCATTTGTTGTTTTTGTGTTGCTTTGATTTTGTCTTCATTGCTGTTGTTTTGTTAGTTTCTTTAATCTTTAAAATAAA
>NW_004956100.1:0-1732 GCF_000276665.1 Chinchilla lanigera
TATTGTACATTTTGAGTTTTACTTACTCTTTCAGGTTCCTACACCAGGGAGACAATATGATGTTTACATATGTGGGTCCGATTTATTTCACTTATGAGAGTGGTCTCTAGTTGCATCCATTGGGTAATACAGATATTTTAATGATATATTCCAATATACATCTCCCATTTATTTGTATCTTGTTCAAGTTGAGCCATCCACAGGTCACAATCTTCAATATGATTATATTTATTCTCAAGTATCTTATTTCATTTCTCTTTCGTGCTACCCTAAAGGGGACTGTCTTCTTGATTCCTTTTTCAGACAGGTTGTTACCGCTGAAAAGAAATGGGACTGGATTTCGTATGCTGACTTTGTGTTCTGCTATTGTATTAAAGTATTGGTTTGAACCATTTTTCTGTGCTGTCTTTCGGGTGTTTTGTATAAGGTTACATTAAAAGTTCTCTGGTTGTTCCCACCTGGTGTCTCTTGCTGTGACCTCCAGGACTGTGTGAACAGGGAGCGGGCATCCTTGCTGGGAGCCAGATCTATGGGAAAGCTCCCAGTACCCCCTGGTTATAAGGTCGTCTGCAGACTTTCATAAATGAAAGTCGAGGAAATTTCCTTCTAGACCTATTTTATTGAAAGTTTTTGTAATCGTGAAATGATGGGCGGCTCTGTCAGGCGCTTGTCCGGCATTTACTGAGGTGGTCACGATCTTACCTGTCATTCTGTCTGTGGTGCCACATCGATTGACTTGTTAATGTATGCTCACGGGGAAAGGGCGGTCTCCTTAGTAAATGGTGCCTGAAAACTGGATATTCACAAGCAAGAGAATGAAGCCGGACCCTTTGCTTAACACCATAAGCAAAAATCAAATCCAACTGGATTAAAATCCTAAACAGAAGCCCTGAAATTATAAAACTCTTAGAAGAAAGGACAAAATCTCTTCAACATTGGCAGTGATTTTTTTTGATACTACACCACAAGCACAGGCAACAAAAGCAAAATATAAAAAGAAAATGGCCTACACAAAACTAAGAGAATCCATCAGCAAATTGAAGAGAAAACATATGGTTTCGGGGAAAATATTTGCAAGCTATTTGCCTGATAAGAGGTTAATACACAAAATATAGAAAGAGCTCATACAACTCAATAGAAAAAACTGAAATAATTAAATAATGGGCAAAGGACCTGGATAGGCGTCTTCCCAAAGACGTGAGCGAGGCTCAGGTTCACGGATGAGCAGGGAACTGCAAATCAGGAGCTGTCCCCTCGCACCGGGCGGGGCGGCCATGATAAGGCACTGGTGGCAAGTACTGAAGCTGACGGGGCACAGGAGCCCTTGGGCTGCAGGTGAGAGTGTGGACTGGTGCAGCCAACAGGAAAATGGCCTGAAGGGACCTGCAACAATCAACAGCAGGACCGTGTGACTTATAAATCTGTCCCCGGGTAGGTGCTCAGTGAACGGAAGCCCTCACCCGGTAGAGACATCACTTCATGTGCCTGGGCCTCACCCTCGTCACAGTGGGAAGGAATGTAAGTGCCCGTGGCACACGCAGCGGGACATTGTCCTCAGAAAAGAAGGAGACACTACCGATTGTGACAACACAGATGATTCTGGAGGATGCTAAGCTCCTCAGATAGGCCAGACACGGACAAGTACAGTTTGATCTCAGTCTGTGTGGAATCCTCACAAAAAGTCAAATACAGAGAGAGAGAGAGAGAGAGAGAGAGAGAGAGAGAGAGAGAG
>NW_004956100.1:2757-8248 GCF_000276665.1 Chinchilla lanigera
TTTTTGAGACAAGCTCTCACTATGCAGTTCAGGCTGGCCTTGAGCTTACTTTGTAGCCCAGGCTGGTCTCAAACTCACAATGATCTTCCTGCCTCAGCCTCTGAGTGCTGGGATTATAGGTGTATGCCACCATACCCGGCCTAGACTTGTAAATTACTCTCCAAACCAGCACGCTTTCGAGAGTGCTGATATGTCGCCCAACAAATGCTGAGAAAACAACCCAAACCGAGGTGGACAGTTGCTGTATCTTTACAGCTTTGCAAATTGTACTTTAAGTAGAGTTTAATGGAAAAATAGTTAATTGACCAACATGAATGTCCCCAAATGGAATTCCAGCTGAACCTGTGTGAAGTCAACAAAGCTGTTGACCTGGAGATGCTCTCAGATCAGGATCCTTTGAACTTTGTAAAATGTGGTAAATATTTGCATTTGACTCTAAAAATAAAGCCAGACGAGAGAGGAGTTTGAAGGGGAATTGCACTTTTATGCAATCTTTGATTTAAATTCAGCTCCTAGAAACCTTGGGTGAATGTGGTTCATGTATCACAGCACGAGGTTAATTTATTGTGGCCTCAGATACACAGCTGGCTCACTCGTGAATAAATATAAATATAAATATTCCCCTAAGAGCAGTCAAGGGACACAGTACATCACATTTCTTGGCATGATGTGAATATTAACATTCCTACAGTACCAATGTCAAATGGTTTGACTCGAAATCACAAAACTGGAGTATTTCAGTCTTAAATAAAGTCCAACATCTTCAATCTTGAATATCAGCAAGTTCTCAGATGCTAGGTGTTTATTTTTTCCTTTAAAAAATCAGAACAACTCTTTTCCTAACATAACAGGGCCCAAAGATAGTGGATGATTATTCAGACTCGTTTTGGCTTCAAAAATGACCGAGGGAGAAGCAGTGAGCTGCCCCTGCATTTACGCATTATTTGTTTAACATCACAGTGCACTTGCCGCTGTGGGCTGGGCGTGTTGGATGGGAGGAGGCGGCAGAGGCCCTGTCTCCCCAGGCACCGGGCGACGGAGACGGCTACAGGAACCAGTCCCTGTGGGCGTTCAGTCTAATGAGGCTGCCTGGTCAGCCCTTTGATTAACTGACTTGAGTGCCGGGGTCCCGGGCTTAGGGAAGCTTCCTGACCACTGCCGTGTGGTGAATCTCAGCCGACTGACTAGTGGGCAGGGCCAGGGCTTCCCAGGCTGGCTGTGGCCTCCAGGGAAGTTGCCTGTAGGTTATGCCCACTGAAGGGTGGGCGCAGGGCCTGGGAGAGTGCTTGCAAGGGCTGAGCTGTAGGTTCACGGTGACTCTGTGCAATGTGGGGCTCATGTTTGGCATGAGGTCGCTGAAATTTTTCTTATCTTTATTTGTTTTTGTCTATTTCATGAGAAAGGCTATGAAGTAGGTAGTATTCTAAGAAAGACTTGAAGCAAAAGAAAGAAGAACAAAAGAAAGAGAAAGAAAGAAAGAGAAAGAGAGAAAGAGAAAAGATGCAGGCTGTATATGAGTAATTAAAATCCTTCTTTACTCTCATTTATTTCTCACTTTTGGGAAGGATTCTTACCAGTGCTTGTGTAATGCGTTACCAATACGTTTTACTGGGATTCTCCTCCCACCCCGAGTCTGCGCGGTTTTGTCTGTGCAATCTTTAGTTCCGAGGCAAACCTGGGAGGGACTCACCTCTGCAGTGGGACTGTGGGGTCAGAGGAGGGGGCAAGCGAGGAAACAGCCTCTTTGTGGCCTTTTCTGTCCTTAGGGAGGGAGACAGCCTAAGCCCGCAGCCTTCCGCCTTCCCCGAGCCCATTTCTGAGATGGGCTTGCTTTCCGCTCCGGGGGTGGGGGTGGGGAGTTACCCTTCGGTGTTGCTGTGACTCAGCGGTCTGTAACCTTCCCGGGGACCCCAGGGAAGGAAGACCCCCTTTTCACAGACGTCTTTTTTTTTTTTTTTTTTTTTGGTTTTTCTCCGGTACCGGGAACCGAACTCACGACCTTGCGCTTGCCAGGCAGGCGCTTTTGCCGCTGAGCTAAATCCCCAGCCCCCTTCACAGACGTCTTAATCCCCTCTGCCGCAAAAATAAACGCCTGCATGGAGGGAGGGAGCAGTGTGTGGTGGTCTTGGGCCTCATCTTTCCGAGTGAAATTTTGGCAGTGGGAACAAAGACCCCAGCCGGAGGGTACAAGGCCACCAAAGCTGGGTAGAAAGCACGGAGTTGACGGGTGCCCCGCACATCTTCCGAACTCTTCTCCGTGCACTCTGCAGTGTGTGTCTGAACATGTTTACTAAATGGAAACAGCTCTAAAAGAGGCCTCTAAGTTCTCACTGATCCTTACCTTACTTAGATGTTGTGTTGAATTATGTAGTTGCAACCATGAGCTATACTTTCCTATTTACTTGAGTTTTCAGCAATATGCAGAGAGGAAGTAGCCAGGCGGAGGACCTCTCAGCTGACCCCCTGGCTCTGTGGGGTGTGACCAGGGCAGTGTCTGGCCCCTGGGGCGGAGGGGCTACGTCGGACCCACGCCACACCCGGGTGCTGGCTCACTTGCCAGTGTTGCAGGCCGGTGGATGCTGTCAGCTGTAACAATACCTCCGCCACACAGGGGTCTCACCGTCCCTTCTTCCCACTTGCTCAGGAGCGCACCGGCCAGGCTGAGTGCGGGTGGCGTGGACCTCCTTCTCATGCTGTGGACGAGCCAGGCCAAGCTGACCACATCGGGCCTGGGCCACCTCGAGGGAGCTCCGGGTAAGGCCACCGCCCTCTGTGCAATGGGGACGCCGAGGCTCCAACGGAGCAAGCAAGTGATGACCCAGCTGCCTGGTGCAGGACCCTGGGCCCACGGCGGGCAGGCTCCGGCGGGGCCGGCCAGCGTGCGCATCTCACCAGAAGCTGAAATTGCACAGGGCCTCCCTCCTGCGCTAGACCTGCCAGGTTTACAGACAGGGAACCCACATCGAGCGGGGTGGCCTCACCGTGAGTGGCCTGGAGACCAAATTCCTGTCCTTGAGGTGCTCAGGGTGGCGGGACGGCAGACCGGGAGAGAGATGTTTGCAGGGCTGTGGCTTGGCCACGGGGCAGCGGAGTGGAGGGGCAGAGAGCACCCTCAAATTCCCACGTCCGGACTCGGCTGATGCTGTCCTGACTTTCTCTCTCCTCACCTAAACATGCCGTGATGTCCCCGACTCAGCCTCTCCTTCTATCCTGGGTGTCTGAGGGGAAGCGGCTGCCACGCTGAGGTCCTAGCTCCGGACATGGGGTCTTTGAGGGGTAAATTAGGTCAGTAAGCTCACTAGGGTGGGAGCTAAGCCTATTGGACTAGTGTCCCTGTGGGAAGAGGAGACCCCAGGGGTGCACGGAGAAGGGACCATGTGAGGCCCCTCGGAACGGACGGCCGCCCACAAGCTGGGAAGAGAGCCCTGCGGGGACCCCACCCCGCCGACCGGCACCTTGACCTCAGCCCCGGAAGAGCGGGGAAGCACACCTGCTACTCCAGCCCAGTCTGTGCCGTCCCGTCTAGCAGCCAGGCAGCCTGGTCCCCCGACAGTTACCCTGACTTTGTTTTCTGTGATGCTGACTTAGGTTCATGGTGGCCTCTGCATTTACAGTTGGTCTTCATTATCCAAAACTGGTGGGGTCAGCCTTGCCCGGGAGAACGGAAGTCCCTTTCCCGGGACCTGTGTCTCGGGGGCCACACCGGGTCCAGCTCCTTGCTTGCCAACTCTGAGGACGGTCTGTGTCTTGGCGCCACTTTCCAGACCAGGGGGCTGCACACCTGTCACTCGTAGTGACTCATGGGTGCCGGGTGGTGACCGACTGGTGGCCTCCCTGTCCATTACCACCAGCCACGGCCAGCATGTGCCTGCTCCAGGGATCCTTGGGGACAGCCGGGACTGTCAGCCCTCGAGGCTGAGGTGCTGACCAAGGGGCACTGAGGCAGGGAGTGCTGGTTTCGTATACTGCACTCTGCGTAGTGAGCAGGCCTGGCAGAGCGGATGCTGAAATGCAAACCCTCCAGGTCCCTTTTGGGGATGGCGCCCTGGGCCAAAGCACCGCTTTAGACTCGGCACAGCTGGTGCACGAGGGACAACTGACCCGTCCAGCCTCACCGTGGGTCGGAGCTCAGTCCCCGCCCTCCTGTTCCCTTTCCCACACTCAGGGTCTGAGGCTGGTAGATGCCAGGACCCTATGCATCTGATAAGGCCTGACTGTAAAGCCGGAAGGGCCAGTGTGAAGTAGAGGGTCATACGCAGGTCAGCCGAGGCACACAGCGTGACCCTCATGTTGTAGGTCACAGACAAGGTGGTCAAGGGACCCCATGCTGGTGCAACAGCTCTGGGTCTTGAGGACAGCTGCGGCATACGCAGCGTACGTGGTCACGCTGTGCAGAACCAGGCGCGCATGCGAGCTGCCAGTGCACTCAGGGCTCCCAGCGAGGCGGTGACTGACCAGCACAGGGTCCTGGTGGTGACACTGTACCTTTGCAGCCGTGAAAGCTGGTCCTGTGGGTGGGAAATGAAATAAAGGACTCACGGTCCCCTCCCTATTATTTCTCACGATGCCTGTGGATCCACATTTATCTAACAATTTAATTTTAAAGTCACGCTTACCTCCCAGATTAATTTCTGTATCTCTAGAAGTTAACAAAGCAATGAGGAAAAATATTGTCTGAGAAAACAGAAGTGAGAAACAGCGCTCGTGATCATTTTAGGTGTGGAGAATGCTTTCCAGGCTTCCACCCACAGGCATAAAATCGATTTCCGCCGTCCTGTTCGGCCGACAGAGGGATTCCCGCGGAAGACGCCAGACAGGCGTGAGGACAGCCAGGCACTCGGAGCCGCGCTGCTGAGAGCGTCTCACGGGTCTTCTGATTTGAACCTAACGCTCTTTGCGGAAAATTGGGATGGTAGAATAAAGTATAAACAGGAGAGAAAAGGTCGTAATCCCAGCCCTGAGGCAACATGCTCAGCATTTTATTGTCGTTCCACCAGGCTTTCTCTCTACTAAAGTATGTATTTACGTTTCTATAGCACGCAGTCAGTCGCTCCTTAAGAGGAAACTGCTCTAAACCACATTTCCACGGCTTCCGGAAATGCCGAGTGCAGCCCTCTCAGAGACCCGGCGGTGTCCTGGCCGTCGCCGTGGGGCTCAGGCTGCGTCCACGCTGCCAGGTGCCCTGTGCGCTCTGAGTAGTCATGGAGCACGCCGGGACACATTTCGAATATCACCCCTAGACTGCACTGCGTGGTTCAGCCTTTTGCTTGACACTGGATAGGTGATCTGGACGCTCATCACGGAAAGCTGTGCTCTAACGGGAGCTGCTCCGCGCGATGCCTCCTCCACACTGTGAGTTACGGCTTTAGGACGGATTCCCGGGAGTAGAAGCAACGGGTGAAAACCTATGATGGTTTTTCAGAGGCTTCCGACTACAAGCCTCTCCCCCTCTCTCCTCTTCCCCCTCCCCTCTCCCCCTCTCTCCTCTCCC
>NW_004956101.1:0-1604 GCF_000276665.1 Chinchilla lanigera
AAAAGCTTCCCTGCCCTTAAAAAGCTAGAAAAAGAAGCTATAGAGATTCAAAACCATCTGCCCTGGGGTAGTGGTTATAGCTCAGTTGGTAGAACTCAAGGCCAGCCTGAACTGCGTCCTAGGGCTTAATCCCTAGAACTGCCAAAAAAAAAAAAAAAAAAAAAAATCATATGTCCCCTTATATCCCTGATCTTTCCACTCTGTCCTTGTCTTTCTCTATCAAGATAATGCCTCATGAAAATGTGCTATTCTCTTTCCAGGTTAATGTACAGTTTTCTCCAGTGCCCACACAATGGCCCTTATTTTTTCCCTCTATCCTGCTATATTTGATCTAGCAGTAGACAGCACCTCTGAGCTCCTCGATCATTGGCAAGCGAGCACGTAGCTACACTGAGCCCTAGTTTCCCATCTGACCTTTCCACCCCACTTGCTCAGCCTCAACCATCACTTCTTACCTCCAAAGATCTGACTCAAACAAAAGGAAAGGAAATAAAGGGTCCATGTGGGCTGGGCGAGTTGGCGCACTCCTGTAATCTCAGCACTCCGGAGGCTGACGCAAGAGGATCCTTGTGAGTTCGAGGCCAACCTGGGCTACAAAGTAAGTTCAAGGCCAGCCTGAACTGCATAGCAAGACCTTGTCTCAAAAATACCAACAAAACAAAACAAAACAAAACGGGGGGTGTGGACCATGTGCTTTTAAAAATGTAGAGATAAAACATACTTTTCGTTAGGTCAATTGATTTCTATTATTTATTTATTTTGCAATGGCCATTTTGGCCTCTTGGTGAATTCCACAGACCCTGTCTTAATCTATTTGGGTTTAGATAAAATATCTTACAGTAAATAATTTATAAACAATAGAATTTTTTCAGTCATGGGAATTGAACTCAGAGCCTTATGAATGCTAGATAAGGACTCTACCACTGAGTTACATTCCCCAGAACTTTCTAAATTTTAAGGTTAGGATTATTTTGAAACAGAGTCTCAATATGTTGCCTAGGTTAGCCTCAAATTTGCAATCATCCTGCCTCAGCCTCTTGAGTAGTTGGTATTGCAGAAGTGTGCACTGTATCTGGCTAACAATAGAAATTTGTCGCTCATGGTTCTAGAGGCTAGGAAGTAAAGGAAATCAAGGTTATAATACAGTAATGTGTGTCTCTTTTGCAGCACATTAAATAATTAGAAACAGCAGTCAATCTAATAACTGCTCTAATTGCAAAGCAGTAATAAGCAAAATAATATTGAAGATGTATTTATCACCCCTAATATGTTATGAAAATGTATGTAGTTTCTGAGGGCATTGTTGCACACACCTATTATCTCAGCACTCTGGGAGGCTGAGGCAGGAGGATCACAAATTCAATCCCAGCCTATGAAAATTAGCTAGAAAGACACTGTCTCAAATTTTTTTAAAATTCAAAAAGAGCTGGAGATGGTAGAACACTTCTGGGTTCCATCCCCCATACCTCAAGAAAGAAAGAGAGAGAGAGAGACAAAGACAGAGACAGAGACAGATACAGAGAGACAGGGAGAATAGGGGAAGGGCAGGGAGGGGTGGGAAGGGAAGGGGAAGAGAAAGGAAGGGAAGGGAAGGGAAGGGAAGG
>NW_004956101.1:1704-8472 GCF_000276665.1 Chinchilla lanigera
AAGGGAAGGGAAGGGAAGGGAAGGGAAGGGAAGGGAAAGGAAGGGAAGGGAAGGGAAAGGAAGGGAAGGGAAGGGAAAGGAAGGGAAGAAGGAACAGGGTGTGGTGGCGCACACCCGTAATCCCAGCACTGGGGAGGTTAAAGCAGGAGTTCGAGGCCAGCCTAAACTATATCCCAAAACTCTGTCTCAACTCTTCCCCCCACCAAATAAAAGAAGGAAGAGAACGAGAAAATATACTCACGCGTGGCTTCCATTAGCAGGGATATGCACTACTAAAGTCACTGTAGTCAATTGCTTACATTCTTCAGTGCCCTTTCAATTTTATCCCCAGATCTTTCAGCGTGGGGAGCCTAAGAGAAGAATCTAGTTTGGGTTGAGGATGTAGCTCAGCAGTAAATGCTTGCCTAGCATACCATAGACCCTGGGTTCAATACCCAATACCAGAAAGAAAATCCTTATTTATAGAACAATATGGGAAGAAATTGAATTAAAGACTTTTCATCAAAGCAGCTGCTGCATTCAAGTTCTTTTGCCCCAAACAATTTAGACTTTTTAGACTTTCAGCACCTAGATTTTTTGTTTTTTTAATACTGAGGATTGAACCCAGGGCTTTAGGATTAAGCTACATCCCCATGTAGCTCCGTTCTTGTTTATTTCCTTTTATATTGAGACAATTTGTAAATTACTAAATTACCCCGGCTGGGCTCAAACTTACAAACCTCCTGTCTCAGCTTCCCAGAGTGCTGAGATTACACTTATGCACCATCCTCACTAGGCTTAGCTCCTAGAATTTTTATGATATTTCTGTGGACCTCTGGATAGTACAAAAAGTCTGAGATTCACATTTGTCTTTGACTAACTTCACCTCAGTTTAGCATATGCTCTGGGAGCACGTGAAATGGAACCAGCAGCCAGTGTTTTAACTTCCTACCAACTTTTGATCACTGTTATTTACATACTTCAGTCCTCTCTGGCCCTGAGATTTCAGCATAGCCTGCAAATTACTAGATTGGACTGATGAAAGCCGGTAGGATCTGTATCCACTGACATAGAGGCAGTGCTGGACCACAAAGTCAAATGTGGGATGTGAGATAAGAAATCCTCAACTTGTATTCTAGTTGCACAAGTTTCTCTTATAGGCTCTGCTATTTTAAGCAAGGCGGGTGTCTTCCTGAGTCTCCGTTTCCTCATCTGTAAAATAGACATGACTGTAATATGCACTTCCAAAACTGTTAGGAAGAATCAATAGCCATTGTTATTGTTAATCTCTGAAGCTCAATTTACTCTTCCATTGTCTTAGTCACTTTCTTTGTCCCTGAGACCCAATCCCCAGCACCAGAATTTAAGAAGGAAAGGTTTATTTTGGATCACAGTTCAGAAGTTTCAGTCCATATTCAGCAGGCTCGAATGCACAAACACCATGAGATTTCCTAGTTTTCCTATTATTACTACATAATACTTTTATAATAGGAAAAAAATCAATGTGTCCTAATATAATACTATTTTTCTTAGCATGTTCAATTCTTCCTTCCCCACACTGTTCTCCTTCATCCCCCAGGAAAAGGAGAAATGCAATCCTGAGCTCATGTCACCTACCACATACCACAACAGGAGAATGGCTTCATCAAGCATGTTATATTCACTTGCTAGGATGTTACCAAGCCATTGATACAATCCTTTTGAGCATTGTGCAGAAACATGGGAGCATTTATGTTGAAGACAGAATGTTAACAGAAAAACCTGGTTTATAAACCTAGTTGCCTAATGGTTGTAATAATGTAAAAACGTGTGTAAGTGGCTGAAAAGTCTTCCAGTAATAGAATTTTAAACAATAAGAGATTGCAGGCATTATGGGTGGTTTTTCTTTTTCCAAAATTGTCTTGAATATTTTTATATCATCTTTTCACTTATAAATATTTTGAATGTAAAAGGAAGATATTTGTGTTTATTACATTCATCTCTATTTATGCAATAAAGCAGTTTTGTTACTTAAAAAAGGTACAATGGCTAGAGAGAATAAGAGAGAGGAGAGATTGGGAGAGTTTGATCAATGGACTTTAAAGATAGTTAGAAAAGAATAAGAATTTCTGAGCCAGGTAAGGTGGTACATACCTGTAATCTCTATAATCTGGAAGGGAGGTTGAAGCAAGAGGTACCAAATTCAAGCCCAGCCTGGGTTAATTAGCAGTTTAGCAAGAGTCTTTCTCCAAATAAAAAATAAAAAGGGTTAGGAATATAGCTCAGTGCTAAGGCCCTGGTTTCAATCCCTAGTAGTGTAAGAAAGAGAGAGAGAGAGAGAGAGAGGGAGGGAGGGAGGGAGAGAGAGGCAGGCCAGGGTGGAGAGGGAGACAGACTACGGATAATGATAATGTTCTGTATATTTCAAAAAGCTACAAGACAGAATTTGGAATGTTTTCACCATAAAGATGGTAAATGTATGAGGATATAGATACACTTAATCTGATTTATAACGTATTTCAAAATATCATCACAGGCTACTCCATAAATATGTACAATTTTTATAGTTTGAATCTGTTAAAAGTAAATTTAATTTAAAAATACATGATGACTTCCTAGTATTAAAATGTATTCATCTTATGCAGAAATCATAATTAGCTAATGAAGCATAATGTCATATCCTGTACAACCCTCCATTTCACTTTCCACGGAAAATAACATTCTCTTTATTTTCAATAGGTGTGGCAGGAGCTGAGTTTGTGGACCACTTCACACATGTGAACATTTGAAAAATAAATGAACTGATCAAAAATGAAAATACAAGGATTTGCCTAATTTCACATTGTTGTTTTCATCTTCAGGACTTCAAAAGTTCAAATATTCTAAGCAACCCACCTGAGAAAAGAGAAGCAGATATGACTGTCTTTGAAAAGATCAAAACTCAAACCAATTTATGATTTGTTCTCAGTATTATCAGGTGTGTGGTTTAATTACAAAGGGAAAAAGACAATGACTTCTGATTCCCATATTCCAAATTATCAATAGCTTTTCCCTTATCTCTGTGACTTTAGAATAGTGTAAATATTTTGTCCTTCATTTCTCTCTACTGGAACCGCGAATAACTAGAAATGGATGTCCTTTTAGTCTAATTTACTCTTTGGAAAGAATCATATGGTAATATCTCTAATAACAGGGAAGATATGTGCTGGTCCTGCATTTTGCTGAAGGAAATCTTATTATCAAAGATGGAGATTATCTCCAGAATGACAAAATGAATTCTAAATTGTTATTCCCTTTCTGTAGTCTCCCTGCAAACCCTTCTTCCTCCCCAGCTAATGCCAGGTGTATGTGCTTAGCCTCTTACAGGTAATGAAGAGGAGGCAATGCCTTCCACTCCACAGTGTTTCCACCCACCAGATGTCTTAGGATGTCCTCTCGCCACCACCACCCTACACCAGCTGCAAATCGACAGGCATTTCTCACAGTGCCCTCTGTGCCCAGAAACCCCGTGTGAAAGAAGCTTTCTTGGGGCTGGGGATTTAGCTCAGCGGCAAAGCGCCTGCCTGGCAAGCGCAACGTCTTGAGTTTGGTTCCCGGTACCGGAGAAAAACCAAAACCAAAACCAAAAAAAAAAAAAAGAAAGAAAGAAACTTTCTTGACTTATTTGTCCATCCATTCGTCAGTTCACCCCTTGGCAAACAGTCAACATCTATCCGCGCCTTGTTGTGAGAGTGGAGCTAGGTTTCCTGGGTCTTAAGACTTATAAGATTCATACATCTGTTTTTAAATAAGAGAATATGAAAAAACATATATGTGTATTAGGAAACAGAATGACTCTTTATTTAGAACTTAGAAATCACACCAAATCGCAAACTTTTAAAAGTGGAAATCTCACAAACATGAGGACATGAGCAAAAATAAAGAAACATTTAAATTGATTAACTGCTTGCCACATATCTGCAAAAATTTTCCCGCTTTTAAAACTGCATATTCTTCTATTATGTCTTTATATGCTGATTATTCTGTTATGGAAATTTCCATAAATAAAATAGAAAGTTAACTCAGTATTTCCTCTAATACCATCAAATAAAATTTGTTTTTATTATTAGTAGACATTTACGAATGCTTCTTTGTACTATGATTTTTTTTTTGTAGCTTTGGGGACCCAAACCCAAGACCTCACATCTGCTAGGTAAATGCTCTGCCACTAGGCCACACCTCTAGGTCTAGAAGCAAAATTCTTTATGATTAATCCTGTACAAATATTAATCATTTCAATGAAAATAAAGGGGAAACTATGAAGTTTCTTTCATATGTGACTTGTAAGGTTTGCAAGAATTTTCCACAGACAAGTTTCTGTTTCAATAGATTTCAACCTCATTTAAACTCCATTACTACTTTCAAAGACTGGCTCCATGGAACACTTTCTCACAAGGACATAACGTCTAGGGCTTCCATGTCATGGTGCCATG
This sequence comes from Chinchilla lanigera, assembly GCF_000276665.1. Lineage (NCBI taxonomy): Eukaryota > Metazoa > Chordata > Mammalia > Rodentia > Chinchillidae > Chinchilla > Chinchilla lanigera. The sequence goes on from NW_004956101.1 coordinate 6,135, forward strand.
TGAAAGAGCACAGCAAGTATGCGGTATTTCTATACACCATTTCAACACCTGACAAGTAATTATGACACCAATTATATACCCAGGTGACTGCAGAAACAGAAATGTATTCCTCTAAGCCCCAGCTGAATGTACCCCTCTTCTGATTTCCCATAATCGCATCTGCAAAATACCTGCAGTCGGTCAGATGCCATTTTATAAGAAGACGGAGGATAATGGAGGGAAGATTAACCATTTGCAAATTTTGCAATAATATGACCACAGGAATACTTTGCTAAGGCTGTTCCCTGAGCTCTAGGAGAGAGCTTAAAAAGGATAGGCCCTAAGGTTTATACTCCTCTTGCTCAAAAGTAAATCTGATACTACTTATTGAGTAACTTTGAAAAAGTCACTTTATTTATTTTTCATTCTAACTACTCTCTTGTACAAGGTTTAATACTATCAATTTATTCATTCATTGATTCAATAAATACAGTCATTCCTCAGAATCTGCAGGGGATTGGTTCCAGGATCCCAGCAGATAAGAAATTTGTGCGTGTTCATGCCTGTTATGTAAAATGATGTGATATTTACACATCTACAGCCTTCTGTAGATATACTTTAAATCACCTCACAATTATTTATGATAACTAACACAATGTAAATCTTTCATAAATAGTCATTTTATTGTAATATTTAGGGGATAATGACAAGGAAAAAGCCTATGCCTGTTCAGTACAGGAACAAATTTTTTTTGTCTTTTGGAGACAGGATCTGGTGATGCAGTTCATATTGGCCTTGAGCTTATTTTGTAGCTCAGGCTGGCCTTGAACTTACAACGATCCTCCTGCCTCAACCTCCTGAGTGCTACCATTACAGGCGTGTGCCACCAGCTAATACAGGAACAATTTTTGGTGAAATATTTTGATTGAATTTGTATTCACAGAACACACAGATATAGAAGGCCACTTGTTTTGTATTAAATGTCGGCCAGGACCTGTGCTAGGAACTAGCTTCTGGGTGCCAAGTATTAGGGATTCAACTATAAGTAGCATTTTAACACCCCTTCCCTGAAAGATTTAAAAGTCTTGTGGGAGAAGCAAGCATATTAACAAATAATTAGCATGCATATAGCAAATGTCACACTGGGGGAAGTACACACTACCTTGAGATGATAAAAAGAAATCAAATGTTACAATCAGGTTTCCATTGGAACAAGTGTTTAGATGCTTGCATCATTCTCTGAGAGCTAGAAGACTGGAGGGAGTGCTGGTTTATAAGGGAATATGATTAAGTTTGGAATACCATGAGGTTCAGTGCCTACAGACTGCTCAGCAAAGCATAGTGGTCAAGGGTCTACTGACTGGTAACAAACAGTTTGTGAGCCTAGATGTGTGTCCATGCAAAAGGTGCTTTACTTCTCTGCCATCTTAATATCCTGAGCTATAAAACAGGCATAGTTAATAGTGCCTATTACACGGTCTTAATCTCTGAAGAGAATCTAATTAGGAGATACAGTGTCAAGAGTTGACATCAAATAGGTACTAGATGAAACCATGAAAATAGACTATTGGACCATTGGTAAAATTTGAATGAAATCTGTGGAGTAATATTATATAAATGTTTATTTCTTGATTTTGATGGTAGAACTAGGATTATATACAAAAACACACTTGCCCAGTAGGAAATACACACTGAAAGATTTAGGTGAAATGGGTAAATTATGCTTGTATCATAGTCTCCACTGGTTCTGAGAAAGAACACTACAATATGCATTTATTTAAAGACAGTTACAAAAAAATAAAAACAATTACAAAGGAAACATGAAAATTTGGGGAATTTGAGTAAAAAGCATATCAAAGCTCTGTACTTTTTTCCAACATTCCTGCAACTGAAAGTATTTCAAACTTGAAATTTAAGAAAAAACAGCTGGGTGTACATATTTAAATAATACATTAGGGAGTAGATAATCCACTTAATCAAACCAGCCTACTTTAAATATTACTACATTTAGCTCCTTATCTACTTTTGAGTGGTGAAAGATATAAAGGAAAACCATTCACAAACATAAAGGATTTTAACATAATTGTGAGAGTCGGTGTAGAAATATTGTTCCATTCTTGACCAATTCTCAAGTATTGGTTACGTTTCCAAGAATATTTCTAGAGTGCCTTGTGCCCAGGCAGCAAGTTCTCCGGGAGCAGCAGGGCTCCTGGGCCCGAGTGTGGGGTAGACTCATACCACCACGATTCCCAGCTGAAAAGCATGCACAGAGCCAGGTAGGCCCCATCCAATCCCGGAGGCCAGGACGCGAGAACAAAGACCCCGCGGACTTTGCAGACTGAGTCGCTGTGGCGGCAGA
>NW_004956102.1:0-1854 GCF_000276665.1 Chinchilla lanigera
CAGGCTGGGACCAAACATGTCATGGTTTTGCCTCAGACTCCCAGACTGCAGGGATTGCATATATTTGGCACCTTGTCCAGCTCTGTGGAAAATGACTTAGATTTCCTCAGAGCCCTTGGCTGCCACTCAGGATTATGGGAGTGCTTTTTCTCTTCTGTGCACTGAAGTGTGTGGGACTCCAGATGGCATGGGGATGGCAAAGCTTCTGGGCATCCATCACCTCTCACTCTGGATGACACCACATTGTTAACTGTGAAAGTACACCCATTTTGTTTATTTTAACTTGCAGCAGAAATCCGTTTGCAGGAAGAGAGTTTTCCTTATGTGCAACTTTCCATATGTTCAACTCTTATTTGTGGCATAGATTCAATTCTTATGTTGGTCAAATTTAGGGCAGAATCACACTTTCTGAGGTCCTCAAACATAAATGGATCCAAGAACAAGAAGCTTCAATTATAGCTGAGCATCTCTGAGGCAGTGGTGAAGACGAACAGGGTTACTGCTCATGACCGTGAACGGCCTGCTCTGCCCTTCCTCTGCTTCTCACAGGCCCCCTCTGCATCTGAGAAATTCAGCACACACTATAGTCTGATATCTCTGATCTTATTCATTTTTAGCTTTGGCAAGGAAAACCCTCAGAACTGAGAGGATTGATGTGTATACACGACATCAGTAGCAGAAACAGAGCTATACAACTGTGCCCCAAGGTAGAAAATGAGCGTAACTTATCAAATCAGGAAGAAATAAATACATTCCACATAGTCATGGAAGACAGGAAAGATAGGCTTGAGTGCTCATATCCACGTGATGTCCCAGAACTGTCTGCTCTCAGCATCATTTTCTGGGGTGATAAAGACCACCTGTGCTGGAGGAAGTCTCTGAGACCTGCACCATGGGAGCAGGGCCTGTGTAGGAGCACAGCAAGGCTGTGAGGGGGCTTACTGTTAGCCAACAGTGCCCTAGAGTCCAGCTCAGCAACTAAAACCAGCTACTAAAATCCCAAACTCCATCCTGAAAGGAGAAGAAGGAAGTTAGTTGTGGAGCCCTGTGTCTCCTCACGACTGACTGGGCATGAGGACAAGGTGGGCTGTCTGTGAACTGTGCTTGTGGCATGACACACATGTGGAGACACACTGAGGAGCAGGCACATGTACAGACAGGAAGTGAGAATGAGTAGTCTAGTGTCCCTCTCTTATGCTAACCTACTTCCCTCTGTCTGTCACAGAGAGGAGAGGACCTAACATGGAGCTACACAATTCCCTGGCAGAAGGGTCACCATCTGGCTTGGTCTCCTCCTATTCTGCAGGACAGGAGGCACACGGAGGACCCTGTCTGCAGCATTGGGAGACTCTTGGCCTTGATGTCCTCCAATCACAGGCGTCACCTTTGTGTCTGACAGCCTGGTCCTGAGTGGCCAGGGTTCCCCAAGGGGAGCAGATGTGGAAGTCGCAGCTGAGGAGCCAGGTGCTGCCCATCACAGCTTTGATCCCTCTGTGCTCTGAAACCTGAGTCTTCCCATCAGGGTCAGGACCTGAGGAGGGAATGCAAATCTCTTCCAGCTCCTCCCCTCTTGGGTTGAAAAGCCCAGCAGGGCCTGGGTCAGGACACCTGTGTCACCATGGACAGGCTTTGTTCCCTTCTTCTGCTGCTGACTGTCCCTGCCTGTGAGTGCCTGAGTCAGTGCCTCAGGGATCCAAAGGTTCTTGTCTTCACTTGAAGTAATTTAAATTTCTTCTGTGTTTCTCCACAGAGGTCATGTCCCAGGTCACCCTGAAGGAGTCTGGCCCTGGACTGGTGACCCCCACCCAGACCCTCAGGCTGACCTGCTCCTTCTCTGGCTTCTCACTGAGCACA
>NW_004956102.1:3912-5409 GCF_000276665.1 Chinchilla lanigera
GAACTTACTTATGCTGTTAGAATTTTTGTTTTCATTTAGAATTTCAACATATTCACCTAACAAGATTTCTCTAGAAGCTGAATCCATCAGCCCTCAGGAAAGGGGGTTGAATGGATGGCACAAGATTTTATAGTGGAGACACAGCTGATAGTTCATATCTGACCGTCAAATCAGCATCTCCTGAGATGCATCCAAACTACATTTCCCTGCAGCTTGGCTCAGAAACCATGGAGGGCAGAACTGTGCATTACCGTGCAAGAGATACGGAGGGGAGACATCAGTGTAAGCCCAAGCACTAAACTCTCTCCTGGGCAGCTCAGGACCAGCAGGGGTGCTCAGGACTAGCAAAGTGTGATCAGGACAAGAGAGGATTTGCAAGAGCAGTAGGGAAGCTTTAAACCAGCATAGGGGGCACTAAGGATCCTCAGGAAACCAGCTTGAGGCCCCGGAAAAGTGTAGAGAATGAAGCTGGGGAATGAAGTTTCTTGCTGTCCTTGTCCAAACTTTCCTCTATCTCTTAGCATTGTCAACAGTGAGGAGGTCCTGAGATACGTCTATTGCAGGTCACTTGAAAGGAGCAAAGCTCAAAGGTGTATGAGTGTTTTGATTGGTGTTTAGTTAGAATACATGGATATGTATTAAAACATTTATTTCTTCGCCTTCTTCATATTCATTTCAGTGTAATGATTATCCCAACTTGCATGTACTAAAAAGCAGACTAAATCTGAAAACTTGTGTGTTTGGAAATATGCACTATCATGATGAGCTCCATAATCAAAACTTAATCAGGCAATTTTGCCACCATGAGAAGGGATTGTCTCATGCAGGAGTAAATGTTTCATTGAAGGGGAAGTTGGAATAAAGGAAGATGCAGAAAGGAGAATTTGCAGAAAACTCCAGGAATTTATGGGTACTCTCCATTACATTATGTGTCCATGGTAAGATTTATGTCAGTGCTTAACAAATTGTATATTTGTGTTAAAATGTATCCTATTTAGTCATTACTAAAATTATTACACATGAAGAGGACAATTTAGATCAGAAATATTAATACAGATGTAGGTAATAAAACAGGTTATATCAGAGTCAAATATAGGCTTGAAGAGTGCTGGTTATCTATTTAGGTCATCATTAGAATGCTGACAAATCATGTCATGTTGTCTCCTTAGAGGAAGAGGTCGGAAAACATCACTAAGCATGCTAATTCTTTCTTGGAATTGCTCATGAAACAGGTAAGCACTGTGAGAAGGACACAGGCCCAAATACATGAGATGTTGTTATCACACGTGAGCTCGTATCTCATAGGTCTACTGTGCTTCTTCATCCTGATGCACATCTGAAAAAGTTAGGAAATGACCAAAAACACTCATTACATTCATATATAATTTTGAGGAAACTAATGAGGTTCAGTGTTCATTACAACTCATGCATATAGTAAGAAATTATATATTCCTTGTAGGAAATATTACAAAATATCTCCCAGGACACTCTCCTGTG
>NW_004956102.1:6335-8254 GCF_000276665.1 Chinchilla lanigera
TGAGAATTCTTTTCAACAAAATATTTTTTCCCTGGTACTCTGATTTCATATGTCTGTCCTTACCTCTCATGTGTCTCTAGACACGCTTGTCTAGATAGGAGGACACATTCTCAACTGTGCAAAACAATTTAACACTTGAATTTAAAACGCTTCTGCTGTGGTCATCAGGACCAGCTCCCAAAGTGTCTCAGGGAACCTTGTAAAAGTCGATAGGAATTTAGAATCCACAGTGACAAACAGTCAGCCTGAGCATAGACGAAACCCGCATTTCTCGGGTGATCAGGACCAACAAGCCACGCTCACCCAGGGGCTGCTCTGCTCAGTCTCTCCACAGGGCGCTGAGGAGCACAACATCGCACCCGGCATGGTCACGATGCACAGGAGCCAGACTTTCCAGGGTCCAAATCAGGAGCAGGTGCGCTGAGCCCCGGGGGGGATTTTCCCTGCGCTGTCCTCGCTGTTCATCTCTGCTGAGTCATTTCTCTCCCTTTATTTAAATGGAACAATTAGGCTCTGTACCTTCCTCATCATGTCTTCTTCATGAAAGCTAACACTTATATATAACATTTTTTAACACTTTATAACTGAATCTTCTGAATTTTTAGCAAATTTATTTTTATATTTCAGGTATCAATAATCTCACCAATTCAAAGTAAAATGCCCGGGGCTGGGGATTTAGCTCAGCGGCACAGCGCCTGCCTGGCAAGCACAAGGTCGTGAGTTTGATTCCCGGTACAGGAAAAAAAAAAAAAAAAAAAAAACACCAAAAAATGCCCATCATTGATCATTATATTCCAATAAAAAATGTACAATCGTCAAAACAATTTTATCCTTAATTATTTTTTTCCATTGCTAAAAGAACACCATACTTTTTGGCTGTCACTTTTCATTCTTCCTCTTCCCTCGCTCCTTCCATTCAAAGTGAGGACAAATCTAATTCTCTTTTTTTTAGCATTATTAATTAATTAATTTTATTTTATTTTATTTATTTATTTTTTCGTTTTGTTTTTCTCTGGTACTGGGAATCAAACTCACAACCTTGCACTTGCTAGGCAGGCACTGTGCCACTGAGCTAAATCCCCAGCCCAATTATTTTTATTTTAAAGAGAAAAGAATAAAAGCAAAATAACAAAAACAAAGACATAAACAAAACAAAACAAAAGTAATAAAAACCAAATAGAATTTCAAAACAAGGTGATAGGTAATTAAAAATAGTTGTTGTATTACATATTGTTATCTTCAAAGTGGTTACTCAGATAACCAGATATAGGAGTGTAAAAGTGATCAAACAATTTAACATTAGGTGTTCATTTCAATAAACCAATAGAAATTAGTAGCAAAATTATCCTGGCTATCTTGTGTGTGTATATAGATATATATTTTTTTGTTTCCTTCTTTCTTTCTTTTCTTCTTTCCCTCATCCCAGTTGTTCTTTCCTTTTGAGTAGTTTTTTTCCTTTCACAATATCTTTTGTACCTTTCAGATTTTATTTACTCTTTCAGGTTATTAAACTGGGGAGACAATACGATGTTTACACGTGTGAGTTTGATTTATTTCACTAATGAGTACGGTCTCTGCATGCATCCACTTATCTATGAAAGCCTCATTTTATCTTTCTTTATCCTTGAATAATACTCCAGCGTGTAAAATACTACATTTTTAACCCACTCTTCAGTTGATGGGCATTTGGATTGTTTCCAAATTTAGCTATTACAAATTGTGCTGCCATAAATATGGGTGTGTGTATATCACTGTGGTATGATGTTTTCACGTCTTTTGGATGCATTTGCCATTCCTGAAAATTTGTCATGTGCTTAAAAGAGTAGAGAGCCAGTCCTCATACCCAAGTTCATCTGCTCACAAAATAATTTCAATTTTATGCATTTATGCCAATTTGTGTGTTTGTGACAAACATTACA
>NW_004956103.1:0-1296 GCF_000276665.1 Chinchilla lanigera
AATTCATGAAATCATACCTTCAGTCTACTTAAGTGAAGATATTTCAATAAACACTTCAACTTTGAAAAGAAATTGCTATCGAGAATAGATCAATGTGGTTCACTGACTACAAAAATGCCCTCCCTCCATTCTTCTCATCCCACAGTCTCCACATATTTACTCTTCTTTCCACTAAAAGGTGGTGTCACTGAATGAGGTGGCCCTTCCTCGCAATCCCAGCCCTCAGAAGGCAGAGGCAGGAGGACCACCTTGAGTTTGAGGCCAGCCTGGGCTATATAGTGAGCTCAAAGTGAATCTGAAACACCTCAGAAGACCCTGTCTTCAAATTATCTTACTAAATAAATAAAAAGTGGAGTCTTTTTCACTACTTCTTCAATTTTGACAGGCCTGTAATTTCCATCAGCCACTAGAACTTCATAGAATCAGTGGTGTACAATGTTTGAGTCTGGACATGAACTTTCCAAATATCCACTCACTCCATTTGGAAAATAGTATTTAAGGTGGTGAAGCTTGAGTAGCTGACCAATGGCTGAAACCTAAATGGAGGAGATGTGAGGCTCCTCATATGATGGCTCACCCAATGCCTGAGCAGAGGAGCCTCAGTGTTGTGCAAACACATAAGTTAGCTCATTGCAAATATATGAGGGATGCAAGTCTAGACAGAAGAACTGAGTGAAGGTAGTACCGAGGGTGACTTTAAAACCATAAGACAATGAATAGTAATAATGCTTTTGTTTTGACTCTCTATTAAATGTGCTTTGAACATACTTATATGCTATATTTACATTAAAGTACAAGTATAATAGCGAGTGGTCTAATAAATTGCTCTTACTTGAAAATAAAAAGATAACCATTTTGGAACCAGTATTCAAGGATACACAAAACAGGAACATATTGTTTTTTACATTGAAACTCTTCAAAAATAGGAAATCCAATTTCTATTTCATGAAAATAGGAAAAGGAGATGTAACTTTCTCAGGTCTGTGCAGTACATTACCAGTGTAATGCTCAACAGAAATTTCCAAAATTTGTTCAGTTTTAATACTATCCACACGTGCACGCATCAGTGCTATTGTGGAGTAGGAGAAAACACATACAAATGCGTCCAGGGACACATAGCGAGTAAATGCCAGGAAAAATGACTCTTCAAACAAAGATGTTTTGACAGCTTGCAAAGAAGCAAACAGGAAAGCTGCTATGGAAGATCCCAGATGCCGCGACCCCACATCACCTGCACGTTCTCTTTGATTCGTTTCTCATTGAAACTCTTGGCCAGAACCACAACCCCTCGCTGCA
>NW_004956103.1:3047-6021 GCF_000276665.1 Chinchilla lanigera
TCAGCGACAAACAAGATCATGAAAATCTTCACCAAAATTGTAAAACAAATTAAGTTTGGAAAGGAAGATGCCACTGTTATACTTTTGGGGACATTTTTCTTTCTCATGTCTCTAGAGACAGAAGGTTATAGCTATAATTTACTTTGGATAGGTTCAGCCAAAAATTAAATGCACGTTTGGGTGTATAACAACATAAATTTATTACATTTGACAACATGCAAAATGATAACACTTTTGGATATAGGTGGGAAAATATGGCTCTTATATATAATGCTTCAGTCCATTCTAAACATTTAAACTTGAGTATCATAAGAATAAAGAGAAAATTTGTAAAAGCACATTATTTTTAAAAGTTATATTTGAAAATAAGGCACTATGTATCATAGTCATAAAATTTTAAAGTATATTTTCCTATCATCATCCCTTACTCCATGACTGAAAGTTGTTAAAAAGCATAATTTAGAGATGATGCAGGTACAGAATGGATGTGATTAAGCAATAGGATTGATGAAAGAAAGCAGGGAGAAACTAAGATGAAATCAGGCAAAAGAGAACTCCGAGAAAAGTTCCAAAATGTTGATTTCATCCACCATTAGAACACCATTGATGTCTATCCTGCAACCTGGAGGGTTGTCACATTTTCCAGTTAATATTCCCTGTAGCTCTGCCTCTGATGAAGGTGGATGCAAGTAGAGATGCCAGGGTGAAGGAATTAAGCATCAGAAACTCACACAAATCCCCATACATCCTACTCTCACTTCAGGCTTGTTTATAGTCCATTCTGCGTATTTGAGCTATTTTCTGGTATACACTTCCTGAATAGCACTTTCATCCATTCAATATGCAGCCATCCAACTCAGCTCACAGGGATGTACAACTTTTCCCAGAGGTCTAAATAACTACTTCAGCTCAACTACATGTCTTGTGCATTGATAGATTCTTACACACAGCTCAGCCCTATGGTCTCCAATCCTTCTTCATTAAAACTACAAATCAGAGATACAATTAAGAGTTCAACATATCTTCCACTGAACAAAGTTAAGATGAACAGGAGAGAGGACTTATGGAAACCTGACAGTAACATGGCAAAAATAGAAAGAGGCACAAAGGAACAGGAAGCTAAGAGTGCTCACCTGGTTGCAGACAGGCTTGTACTTGAGGCCTGGCTTGTTCAGGATCATCTCGAGCAGCCTGCGGTTGAAGTTGGACACCCCAATGGACTTGGCCAGTCCTGCATCCTTACACTTCTCCATGGCCTTGGGCAAAAAAGATTGTAAAAAATAATTTGTGCTAGTGGTCATATATTCATGTGTGATGCATACGCAAATAATACTGTTAAAAGGAGCACTGTCAAAAAATGAAAATAGGGGCAAACCACTCAGGTCCCCTTCTGTCCCTCTCTTGGACAAAGGCTTTATTTCCCCCCATAAATATATTCTGCTCTTAACCCCTGTTGTTCCTAAAATTCATTTTTTGATTTTAGAGGACACAAACTCATCCCAGATATCATTCAGATTGCGAGTTTTTTCCCCTGTACCATTTGGAGTTCCTCACCATGATTGTTGGACCAAGGTAACAGTTTGCTTTTGTTTCATAGACTCTGGATTGGGACTCATTTCAGTAACAAATTTTTATACTTCAAATTTTGTTACGCTTTTTCCCATTGCTCATAATTACTTATGCTTTGTCTCTTACATAGTTTTGTTAAAATGTTGATAAATTGAAGTTAAAACATTGGAAGGTTAGAAGATTATAATATTTCTTTAATAGGACATTTTATCCTGTTTTGTTCTGGTATATGTTTGCATCTGAACTAGTTGCTAAATGTACTGGTTTGCCTTGCTTGACTTTATTTAGACAATATTGCTAGGTTGAGTAACAATAACATGGCCCCTAAAGGACTTTAACCTAAAATTCTGTAAAATGAGTCTTTTTAAACCTAGCTCAGACTTAGAAAACATACATGCCTATACTTTCCTTCTTAGAGGCATGTAAAATTAGAAAAAAGAACTCTAGCCTACTCCAACTAAGTTAAACCCATAGAAGATGAGCATTTGCTAATGAAGAAGACAGGGAAATTACCTTAGAGAAAGAACACACACCCTGTCCCTGGGTCAGATGAGACATCAGAATTTGACCTGTCCAGGAGAACACACATAAAAGCCTTGTCCCAGCTTAGTGTTCTGGGCAGGTCTCCCTTAAGAGGCTAAACTTGAGATAAAGTGGAGAGAACCGACTTCTGGATGATACCAGAAGGAGCTATCCCAAAAGCAGCACACTTCTGAGACCAAAACACATTTAGTCTAAGGGAGGCTATCCAAACTTTCCTCTGCTCCTAGGCCTCATGCTTGCTAATCTTCTTCAGGTTTTTGAGTGGCCGCCTTTGTTGCAGCACCCCCAAAAAACAGAGCGTAAGTCTGATTCTCTGGGTTCCAAGAAGAGCTCAATTACTAAGTTCATCTGCTACCACTGTCAAAAGCCAGGCCACTTTAAGAAGGACTTCCCTAAGAAGCCCCCAGAGCCATGCCCTGATTGCCAAGGTAACCACTGGAAGCCAGACTGAAGTCTGAGGCAGAGGCCCCAGAGCTCAGACTCATCTTTCAAATGGTCCAAGAAGACTAAAGTGCCTGGAACTATCTCCTCCCTCTGGCCAAACTGTCATCTCTACCTGCCATCCCATGGAGTGGCCCTGAGTAATCATGACTAGAGAGAAAACCAGCCTATTGCTGGACATTGGCACAGGACTCTTCATCCTTCTCCAACCTTCACCTTCCTTTAAGTCTTCATACCTCGACAAAAGCAGGTACTAAAAATATATTTCATACTTTAAGCCGTAACTGGGATAACTTTCTCTTAATCCATTACTTTTAGTTATGCCTAAAAGCCCAGCTGTCATCCTGGAGATGTGTTATCCTGTCTAAATACTGTAATATATATTCAGGTTGCTAACTAATCAAAATGATGCTGAGGCTGA
>NW_004956103.1:6451-8296 GCF_000276665.1 Chinchilla lanigera
CTTCAACATTAGATGACATTAGACATTCTAAAAGCAGCACAGAGCGATACTTGTAAAAACTAAATGTATGTACATTCCTGATATTTCTGTTAATCTCTCAATAGCTCTTCAAGATATTAGGCAACAAATCAATGATATGTCAGATTCTAAAAGCCCCTGGACCTTATCCTTATCCTTTTTATGGGAAACCATTACTGGTTCCTCTTGGTAAAAATCTTTGTTGACTGTATTCATAATTATCTTGTTCATGTTATTACTTGGCCCATAAATACTTAACCATTTCTTTGACTTTGTCTCCTCCAGATTTAAAGCTATATACCTACCCAAGATAAAAATGCCTGGTCTATCAAGGGCCTTTAGATAAACTTTCTGGAGAGTATCTCTGACTGCCAATCAACGACTATGACCCCTTTTGGCCTGAAGAAGACAGAGAGGTCACTGCCCACTACTCCCTCACAGTTTGGGTTACTTCTTCAGAGAGGAGACTGTTATAGGTAGCTGAGTTGGCCATAAATATTAGAAATATTATAGGTAGTCAGACAGGGCCAAGGCCTTGAAAGAGTCAGTGCAGGAAATGAGATACCTTACAACTCTGGGGAAGACAGACACCTCCAGCTGTGAACAAAAGATTAAACAGATGCACCCACATACTTCCCTAGGGATGGACTTCAGGGACTGATATTCTAAATAGGTAGTAATCACCTTACAAAAGCCAGGAAGAGTCACTAGTACAACTACTTGCAGGAAAAGCCCCTGTTGTGTGTTCATGCCTGCTTACTCACTTCACCATTTCATCCTGATTTAATCAATTTTACCTGGAAAATTATACTTGCAATCTTATTGACTGACCATAGTTTTGTGCCACCAAATGCCCCCCTAGTGAGTTCCCACGTTTTCCAGTGTGGACCTGCCTCACCTCCTGATTTTGCTCTAGAAAAATCCCCAGAAAAGACAAGTTCCCTGGGAATCCCACTCTGGCTAACCTTCTAGCCCTCTCTCTGACAGAAGCTTTCTTTCCCTCAATAAATGTATTCTACCCTTTAAAAAAAGAAATGAAAATGAAGGTGATTAGAATTGATACTAAGAAAATAATGGAGGAAGAGCATAACAGTAAGAAAAATTTGTATTTTCCTTAAGAAATCAGAGATGTTATACAGGAGGAAAAGAGATGGTTGTCTTTGCTTTTCAAAAATCATCCCCAGTTATCTTATATTGCAGTAAAACATCTCCACCGTCCATGTCAGCAGAATCCCCTTGGTATATGGCATGAATTTTTTGATTCAGAACTGCATAGCACACTTTTGGAGGTAGAGTAATGACCTGTTCTTGGTCTCTGATCCTCTCTCCCTCTCTTCTCCTCACCCTTGCTCTTCCTCTCTTCCTACCGTTATCCCTTCTCCTTTGTGCTCTGTCTTCCAAGTACTCACCTCCCACGTGGCACAGAGATCCACCATATCAGTTATTAATTTTCCATGTTCATCTGTTGGAAAAAGCTCCTCCCCTGGCTGGAAGAAAACCAGTCGTTAAACCCCTTTCAAGAAATTCATGTCTCCATCTGTACCTATAATCCTTAGTAAATCAGGTATTAGGATACTAATTTTCCACAAAATAAAAGGAGCAATATTTCAGACTTATATTTCTTCCTTTTTTAATTTTAAAAATAAAATGAGGAAAACATTAACAGACAGACAACCTTTTACAAAATAGCAAAAGAACAGTACAGAAAATACAGAGCTACAAACAAAGTGGTAGGGAATTAGCAAGGCTTGTTTATTACATTGGTATCTTCAAAGTAGTTTCTCATGAAAACAGATAGAGACATGCAATATTGATCAATCAAGGACT
>NW_004956104.1:0-8282 GCF_000276665.1 Chinchilla lanigera
CCCGGGAGGCCAGAGGACCCAAGTTTTCCTCCTGCTTGCATTTGAAAGAATAGTGCCCTGGGCCTTTGAGGGATGAGTCCAAGAGAAATCACTGTTGTTTTTTATTTACCTGCTGCAGATATTAGAGCAGAGGTGTATTATCATAATGCAACATTTTTATTTATTTGACTGATGTTATTTTGATGAAAATTTTATGTAAAATACACTATTCAGTTCATGATGCTTTCCACAGTTTAAAATCACATTATTCATTTGATTTGCACATCATAGTCCTTAAGGTAATATTATTGAAACTAAAGAATCACATGTTTTCTTAAATGGTAGCACCCTAAAATAAATGGGTCCCAAACTTCATCTTTATGGAAGAGCTACTGAGAATGGCAGTCTTCCAGAGGTCTGAGTAATTAGCCAGTAGCAAACTTACAACAAGGTGTCTCTGAATACTGAGTCATACGGGGTTTCCCTCATATGTTAGTAGAAGTCTGGAAGAGGTCAGCACAAAAGGTAATTGTACAAACGCATGAACAGTAGGGCCTCCAGCCAGGGTAAGAGAAATGTGGCTGTAGCGGGTAGGATGAAGGCGATCTTTGTGATGACGGCAGGTCTGTGTATCTTGACTCTGATGCAGTTACTCAAATCTGCACCGATGATAAGATGTCAAAGCTATATACACATCACACTAATGTCGCTTTTCAGATTTGGTATCATACCGTAGTTATGTAAGTTACAGCCACTAGGGAAAGCCAAGTACAGGGTACATGGACCCTCTCTACACTATCTTTGCTGCTTTCTGTGAATCTATAATTATTTCAAAATAAAACACCTTATTGTCATTTTGTAAGCATATCAAATTCCCACACAGGCTGCTTTAGTAAATATGAATGTACATAAAATACCTTGTTTTACTATATATGTTACTTTAAGTAATTAATGCAAACTTAAAATACTCATGACAAACTACTATCTGCATAGATCTTAGTGATAATTTTAGAGATCATGTACACATTTCAGGTCTCTTACTACTACTCATGCTTAGATTTCAGTAGAGCCTAGGGGGTGCTAAGTAATATCTTGGCAATTGCTTTTCATTTCTGTTTATTTAAATTTGGAGGGGCTGGGGATTTAGCTCAGCGGCAAAAGCGCCTGCCTGGCAAGCGCAAGGTCGTGAGTCCGGTTCCCGGTACCGGAGAAAAACCAAAAAAAAACTAAATTTGGAAAACAAGAAAAACGTATTTCTTTAAATAGTTTTTGTGCTAAAATAACAACCTGCTGTCTTCCTTCCTTCCTTTCTCCCTTCTTTTTTCTTTTTTCTATAATGAAAATACTAAAGGCTCGGGTTTACAACTGTTCCATCTTCTTAACAGAATGTTTTCTGTGCTTCAGGTGATTGGCCCATAGTTATCTCCCAGCAGAAGTTATAGGAGAAGATAGGCTATCTAGAGAAAGAAACTGATGTTCATAAAGGCTTCTCTCTTTGAGGGAAATCAGGAACGCAAGTAACGTAATTGATATCTCTGAAACCTCACCAACATTAGGGTATTTCAGAATACCTAAATGTGTTCCAAAAGGGCACAGGAAGCTAAATGGTCCCATGGACTGAGGTCATAGCAGGTGATGGTAGAGCAAAGAAGGTCACTCTGTACACACTTCTGATCAAAGAAGCATCCTTCTGCATGCAAGAAGACAGGATGTCTAGAACTTTAGTTTTACTAATATCCTTCAGAATTTTTGCCATCTGTCAATATGAGCTGTACTATTTACTTATTATGACAAATTAACCCCATTTTTCCATTAGCCTTTATCTAAGAAATAATGCCAGAAAATACCCAGTCTTATATGTTAGAATTCTCCTAGTGTATAAAAATACATATATAATTTTTAAAGAGTCCTATCTGAAAAATCACCAAGAATTACCTGTCTACTACAGCTGTGCACTCAGCACTTTGGGAGACTTTGTACAATGACAAAGCTTTTCCGGCACTCCAGGAAGTTATAAAACAGAAAAACCTAGTTAAGTAAAACAATTACAGAAAATATTAGTATTAAATTAAAAATGTGGCTCCAGATTATTTTTCCACCTCTGGCCTCACAAAATGTCAAGCTGTAGTTAGAATGAGTACCTCAGCATGAGGGCAGCCCCTTCAGTCATCAGTTGAGGAGATCTAATTATCCCTCTGCTGAGATTAGATTTGAATACACCTAATCATAGTATCTCTACTGTCATCCAACCAGAACTTCTTCATATCACAGGGAAGCCTTCTCAGATGCCTCACCAAAGTACATATATTTCCCTACAAACCCCAAGCTGGTAGCCTGTGGGCCAGTTTCAGTCTATAGATACATTATATTTAATTTTAAAATTCAGGGAAATATGCATTAAAAAACAGTTGAAATTTTAAAAATAAATTACAAAGAGACTTCACATAATCACTCCAAAGTTCCAGCTTCCTTGGGAAAATGACATTAGCTGGCACCGAGTAGCTCTGAGTCATGCTTCTCTGCTGACAGTGTCATTAACACTCTGATCACATACTGACCATTTAACTGATTCATGTTAATTCCCTGTTGAAAGAAGCACTGAGGTTTGTGACCTATATGGTTCTAGCCATTTCTCAGATTTAGTAATCCTAACTCTGCTATAAATGAAAACAAACGAACAAATATAAATATATCCAGGCTTGGCCTAAGTCATTCTTTTGAACCCAGGATTATCTCTATAACACTTTTTTTTTTTTTGCTAAATTCCCACAAACCATCTTTTTATTAATTTGTGCCAAAATAGTGCCTAATAATTCATTTCAGTCTTCTCAGTGTTTTACAGATTTCTTTCTCTGTAGTTATTAGAAACCAGAACTAAATGCCTCATTTGTATATTTCTATTGTATTGGTGTCTTTTCTCACCCCCAGGATTCTTTAAAGACATTTACAGTGGTGCTGTGAGTCTGTTTGTAAAGGGTGAGATTATCAAGCCTAGGAAATAACTTGCCTGTCAAATGAATTAAATGTCCTTAGAAAATCTAGTAGCATTATTTGACCTGGGCTTTATTCTCCTTTATCAAGTTTTATTCTGTTTTATTTAGGTTGAAGATTACTTTACCTGATAGACTAGCAAAAGAGTAGCTGAGGGGTTCTGTGTTATCTTACTCACCCACCAGTATTAAATGAAATGCAACAAGTAATGAGTTTTTACTTCTCTTTCAGATCTGCCTTCATAGATAATAAAATCAATATTTTTCCATTTCTTACTATTTTTGGAAGTCATAACTTAAAACTAGATTACTATCTTCCTGATATTCTGAATGAAGTCTTACTAAATTGAATGTTCCTAGGATCAAAACCATGGATTTTTCAGTTATTAACATTAATAATAATTGTAGTAATAGTATTTAACTCAAATTTTAAATTAATTATATATTATTTTAAGATAAGTGGTGACCTAAGATAGAGATTACAAAATAATAGTAATATCCTGAACAGCCCTCTAAACTGCATTTACAAGTTGGATATTAAAAAAGAAGGAAGAAAGTATTTCTGTGAAAATCTGACATAAAATAGGAATTTAGTCTTAGAGGAATGCATATTTTCTCACTCCCTGAAGAAAATGAAAATGAACCTTCGGTGACCCAACCAAAGACAGCTTTGTGAGTTAAAACTATATAAAGCAACTTAGGTTAAAGTTGCTAACATGAGAATTTCTTTCCCAGGGGCAAAGCTGACATCTTTTGTAGCATAAATGAAAAACGAGGCAGCAGGTAATATTAACCAGTCTTTTCTTTCTTGGCTTAACCTGTGCCCAGGGAAATTCAATCTATAATTGTATCAATTTCACACCATTATTGCACATCAAATTAACTTTAAAAGGTATGGAATAATAGCCTAAGTGAGTAGGTGCTACTAAACCTAATGACACTTACATGCATTTATCACAGTGATGCATGTCTTTGAAAGAGCCATTATATTTTTTTCCATCAGACCAAAAGGGTTAAAAGTGTAAACTTTCTATTACTGAGCCAAACATGCTTTAGTATTCTTTTGGTCCTTAAAGTGTATTAAGATGGAAGGTGGCCACAGTAAAGCTGTTTTCTGGGTAATTTTAACCAAAGGGGAACACTTCCTCCTCCCAAGAGTAAGCTAAGGGCTTTAGATGCTTTGTCCATGGTGCTGAACTTGGATCTTCCTCAGGGCCCCTAATACAGGATTAAGCACAGAAAAAAGAAGAAAAATAGTATTTCTTCTAGTTCATACCTTAAAAGAATACTGACACTGACTTAGAAATCTGTGTGTTGCTCAGCTTTGTAACCTACACAGCAAAAGACATTCCTAGTTTGTGTGCTGGAGTCATGTGCAACTCGGAAGATGAATTGCCAATATTTGTTTTTAAGCTATTTGAAGCTTAAAGGTTAGGAATTTTCAGCCCTGTGCTTCTACAGTTTCTTCATCCTTCAAACTGTGATACAGCAACAATATCTAATAGTTGTCTATTTCTATTAGTTTACCAAAATTTTCATTTTGGATTGTTCTTATCACCATATATTCTTCATGCAGTTTCTAATCAGAGGGAAACAAATTACACATATTCTAATAATACAGCAACATTTGCATCACCTTTATATGCATGTAGAGCATTTAACATCAGCTTCAGATTCCATGAAGGAATTCCTAACACATATAACTGAGGATTGCAAAAAATTTTGGTATATGGCATTTACCCCCTGAGAAGCCTAACACTTAAAAATTATTGTATATGAATGACAATAAAGTAATAACACAAAGAAGTATATATCATTAGAATTTGTGATCACAGAGGAACTGGGCCTGTTTGACATTTTTCCTGATTTTTCTCTAGTATGTAACATGGTTCCTAACACACAACAAATGCTCAATAAACATGTTAAGTAAATTAGAATAGGAATGAATGGCTACAAAAACAGTAAAAATGAGTGACAGTAATAGATGGATTTGATTTACAGCCAGTCAGTGTAGAAGGGGTGTGCATTTTCTAGTTTCTAAGTTAAAGAAATTGAAATACATGTACCTGTTTTCCTCAATGCACTAAATTATGCAAAGCAAAAAAAAAAAAAGCCTAATTTTTGTTGGTGTGTATCTATGGCTAGATGTTTTAGTTGCTTTATCTATATGACTTCATTTAATACTCCCTGCAATACTCCCTACAACTGCCATTCATCTTTACAAAGGAGTAAAGTGTTACTACTACATGTTTGCAGTGCATATAATGTTTACTTTCCCTTCTGTGTGTGAAGTTATTACACGTACATGACACATCTTAATTCCTTTTTCCGTCCCTCTTCCCTCCCTTCCTCCTTTTTCCATCTCTTTAGTCCCTTCCCATTAGAGAAATATCTCTCCCTACTTCCTATTATTTATATTGTATTTTGCTATTTATTTATAATGTGGGTTTCTTATATAAGCTAAACCATGCTGTACTTAAGCTTGTGTGTCTGACTTTTGTAGACAACTTGGTCAATAATTATGAGCTCAGAGTCAGTACTAATTTTGAGGGTTTTTTGTTGTCCTCGTTGTTTTGTTTTATTTTTTGTTTTGTTTTGTTCTGCAGAACTGTTGATTGAACCCAGGTTCTTCCCACTGCACTGTATTGTCATTCTTTTTTGTTTTTATTTTTGGTTTAGGGTCTAATTTTGAATTTTTCGCCAATACTACTATAACAAGACCCCAACTGTTCTGGGAGTATTCAAAACCTCTGGAATTTCCATATCACTGTGGAAATTCTGGCTCTTTAGAAATCTTTTTGTTGACCTGTTTATGAAAGATTTCTTACCTAGGTAAACTTTCTTTTTTAGCTAACAGTACAGAAGTCATTCTTCTCCCTTTTCACAGCTGAGAAAGGAAGGAAAAAAGCAAAAAAGCCAAGAGCTAGAGATATTCTTTGGGTTTATAAGGGAAGTAGAAAAAATGATAGGATGGAAAAATGGTAAGTAATCTTCTCTACTGTCTGCTTCCAGCTGGGAATGTTTCGGGGGCTGCCAGCCTGATAATTTTTAACATCTAGCATTCTCTCTCCTACTTCCTTGCATACTAAAGTAACTGTGGCATGAGGTGAAGACAAAGGCTTGAAAGGAAATGTTCCAGGCAAGAAGGTTTATTTTCCAGTTTCCAACAAGTTTAATATCAAATTTGGACATGTAGATCAATTATGTTTTATGCATTAAATTTATTTAAAGGAGCTTCACTAATAAACCCACTAAGTCATTTCTCACATTCTTCTGAGTATGATTGATATTTTTTCCTTATAATGCATCTTTGAAAGTCAAACTTTCAAATTTGGCATATATTATTAGTCATTAATGAAGTGTGTCCAGAAAAGTGATCAATCACCTTAAACTCAACTGAAAAATAATAATGCTGATCACTTTCCATTAAGGAGCACTAGGAAAATAGATTTGGTAGAGTAGCTGTATTAAGCACGGAAAAGTCTTCCCATTCATAAATGTGCATTCTGATGCTGAGCTAAGAAACTTTCAAATGCAAAGTTTACTAAACCCAATAGCCCTAAAACACTGCATGTGCTAACAATACCTAAACATTAATTTCCTCGTTGGAAAAGACAAAAGGCTGGGGTTGGGGATTCAGCTCAGCAGCAAAGTGCCTGCCTGGCAAGCGCAAGGTCATGAGTTCAATTCCTGGTACTGGAAAAAAAAAGACAAAAAAAAAGGAAAAGACAAAAGGCAATCTGATTTCCTTGCTGAAGGATGATGATGAAGTTGTGCATTAGATGAAGTGACTGATACATCATTGATGTGCTTGCTAGTCCTAAATATAAACAATTAAATACCTACAGAAACTTGCAAATCAAATGTGTAATACCATCACTACTTGCTTTAGAGATTTTTTTCCCATGGTCACTGAACTATGTATTCTGTTATCTGAATATCACAAATAATGGTAGAAAAACACACCCCATCAGTTAGACAGTGAGGGAAAGGAAGAGATACCACACAAAACATTTTAAAATTCTTTTCAAAAATTTGGGACTAGGTAGCAATCTTGACTTTATGTTTACTGAGAATAATGGGGGGAAAGCATTAAAATAATTTAAACTTCTCCTTTACTGTAAAATATATCATAACACTGAATAATTGTTAGAATTTTCTTTTATCTTCATAGCCTTAACTTTTCCTTAGCATTTTCACCATATTATGTGATGCTTTGTTTTATATTTTACTGCCCTAAAAAAAAAAAAAGAATTTGTTTCTCTTTTTAAACTAATTGTTCTTATATGTGCCAATGAAACTCTCAAACACCAGTGAGGAGAAATGGTGGGGGAAAAATTCAGACATACACACTTTACTTCTTTAATGGACATTCACAAGAAAGGGAAAAAATTTCTTTTTGCAATGTCTGTAATGTGCATGCCCCTTGCAAATGAATTCAGGTGACAGTAATGTGACCACAAATCTTGCAGCTGTTTAGATTCATTTCTAATGTGTCTTGTTTTCCTATAACACCAGGGAGTTCCCATCTTCTGGAACTTATTTTTCCCCCATCAGGGTATTTAAGCTGGAAGCATTGTCGGACTAGATCAGTGTTCCCTGAGCAAGCACAAATGCAAACTGCAATATTAGCATTAGCATTTTACTTAGAACAAAAGGACACCCCAGGAAGCATGAACACCAGTGCTTCATTTAAACAAGTCTGCAGCTTTTGGCCCCTAGAACTGAGCTTTATATAGCTCTTTCTATTTTTCCCAACCCAGTAATTTTTGGTAACTTTTGTTTCCTGATTGGTAAGTTTTCCTGTGGTGATAAGGGAGGACTACTTGTTTTGCTAAGGGGTTGTATGCTTGCCAAAGATTTGTCAGAAAAATATTAGGAAACATGGGTTAGCCAAATCGCTTTTTTGTAAAATGTTGCTGATCTTCTCAAGAAGCCTAATTTTGTACTTAGAAGAAATCTGGAGAAAATTCAAATTTCCAAGTGGATATTTCAATAGTAAAGAAATGATATCACCTGATTTATGGTTCCTGCAAAGAAATTCTAAATCCTGTATTACAGAAACACTCTCAAATTTGTCATTAGGACAGAAACCAGCTTTTCCCTTATCAACCTATACAAATTGTGGTTTGTGTTCTTTTTGCATTAATTTTTATTAATACACGTTTCCAGTGCATGGTTACATTCATTGTGAGGAGTTGCTATATGGACATGACACATCTTAATTCTTTTCATTTCCCTTTCCCCTCTCTTTTTACCCACTTCCTCCATCTCTAGGTCCCTTTCCCATTTGCAAAAGATCTAACTCCCTGA
>NW_004956105.1:0-8285 GCF_000276665.1 Chinchilla lanigera
CACAAGCGGGCAAGCGGACGCCATGGTGCAGCGGTGCAGGAGCGCGCGAGCTACCAGCGGCCGACCCAGAGCGCCCTTCTTATAGGCGGCGGCCCCGCCCCGCCCCGCCCCGCCGCGTCCACCCGCACCCCGCCCGGAATTCCCCAGAAAGCCGGATTTGCAGGGCCCTGCGCCCGCCCGCGGAGCTGGAAACCCCGGGGCGCTGGCCCTGTGCGCCGCAGCCAGCTCCAGGCCGACCCTAGTCGTGTCCTCGGGGACCTCCAACCCGCTTGATTTATTTGACCCACTCTAGGCAGGCCTCGGGAGATCACTGTGTCTAACCTCGTCTTATAGTTGGGGAAACTGACACCCAGGAATGACAAGGACTTGCCCAGAGGCTTCCTTTAAAATCAACCTTCAGGGCTAGGGGTATAGCTCAGCTGCACCGCCCTTGCCTGGCAAGCACGAGGTCCTGAGTTCTATTCCTGGTACCAAATAAATAACTACAATAAAATAAAATCAACTTTCAAAACAGGTATGTTCCCTCCTGAGGAGAGTTTGGAAGACTTTCTAAATGGGACCTGAGCCAGGGATATAGCTCATAGGCACAAGCACCTTCCCGGCAAGTGCAAGGTCCCGAGTTCGATTCCCGGTATCAAAAAAAGAAAACAAAAGAAACATAAATGGGATCTGAACATGAGTAGTTTCAAGACCAGAATTAGCAAACTTTGTAAAGGACTATGTAGAATCGCCGAAGCCCACATATGAAGACTTAAAGGAATGAGTATGTCTCTGGCCTAGTAATGAATTTCATGTCATTTTTAAATGTCACAAGTCTTTTTTGAGACAGGTTCTTGCTGTGCAGTCCAGGCTAGCCTTGAACTCATGACAATCCTCCTACCTCAGCCTCTAGAGTGTTGGGATTATAGGTGAGGGCCACCATGCCCAGTTTATGAAATATATTCTTTTGACTCCCCGCAACCACTTAAAATTTTTTTAAAAATCATTCTGAATAGTGAGTCAAACAATAATAGGCAATTGGCAGCAACCTTTGGTCTCAAGGTGCCTGCTGTTTTAAGGAATTCATTTTTCAGATTAGGAACTTCCTGCAAAGCTTGGTCTCTCTGGAAACTGGTCTGCAAGTTTATCTCCATCGTCAAGTCCGCTTCCACCAGAAAGTTATTTCAAGTGGGCTTAGTGGCCTATTTCTGTATTCCCAGCATTCTAGGAAGCTGAGGCTGGAGGGTCACAAGTTGGAGCTCAGCCTGGACAATTTAGCAACTTAGAGAGATTGTCTTTAAATATAAGAAAGGGCTGGGGATGTAGGTCAGTGCGAAAGCTCTGGATTCAATCCTCAGTACCACAAAGAGAAGGAAGGGAAGGAGGGAAGCAGGGAAGCAGGGAGAGAGGCCAGAAGCTGTTCCCCTTACCCCTCAGCTTCCTAACAGTGTGTTGGGGCTGGGCAGTAAAATCTCCAAACCCCAAGTACGGTTACTGTTGGAAATATTAGAGGATTAGATGGGACCATCCTGTGATGATGAAAGTATGGAAGTTTCCTAGCCCTGTCTCTCCCTAACATATATATGTTCTAAGAGTATAAGGCGGCTTTAGAACTAGGGTATTTCAACAGAGCACAGCGGCATGAATCTGCCATAGGCACCCACTCACAGGCTAAAGCAGGAAGATTGCAATTTCAAGGCCAGACTGGGCAATTTAGGGAGATGTGTCCCCAAATGGAACAAAAAGGGCTGCGGATGTAGCTCAATGGCAGAGTGTTTCCTTGGGTTCAATGCCCGCTACCATAAAATAACCAAAATAATAACAACAATGAAATTCCAGATCCAGGGTATTTGGGCTTCTGTTGGCATGAGTTCATATACTACTTTGCTTCCTAGAGAATTAAAAATGATCTCCCTTCTAGTGGCAACCCCCACCCCCAGTCCTGGGGATTGATTCCAGGGTTTTGCAGTGGTCTCCAATCCTTTTTAAATTTTAAGACAAGGTCCCAGACTGGGCTCAAATTTTTGATCCCCCTGCCTTGGTCTCCTGAGCAGCTGGGATTACAGGCCTGTACCACCACCCTGCCTGATCAAATAATTGTACACAATCAATCAAAACAATAGAAGTATATGACAACCTAACTCTAACTCTAACCCAAACCAGCATCAGATTCATTTATTTATCTTGTAGGACCTTATAAAGTTAATTATCATATATACAGGTTGAAAACCAGACTAATAGTTCAAAGAACATATAAAACACCTAAGACAATTGTACTAAGTCAGGGTATACTTCTAGATACATGGTCCACACTGGATTATAATACCTTTTCTCCTCTCCAATTAGTTCACTTAAATGTGGAGAAATATTGCTTGTGATAGAAGGGGATGTGTTTAGATATAATTTTTTCCCATTTTTCATAGATGTCAATAATAATTGTAATGATAGAAAAATTTAATACCTAGTCTTACGGTCAGACAAAGTAAAATAATAATTCATTTTGCATTCATATTTTAAGTAAAGAAATAGACAACATGCTTCATCCTCTAAAACATAGAAAGTGTAATAAAATTTTGTGGCAGTAAAACATGGAGTGCCTGTTTGAGTTCAAATAGGAAAAGAAATGATGCAAATATCTGACTGCTAGAGAAGAGGCTGTTCATATATTTTTTAAGTGGATGGTTGTCATATCAAATTGCTAAGGCATTTAATTCAACTGCATACGTTTAAAAAATGATGTAACCGTTTTACTTTTGCAGGTATGAGTCTACTATTTGCTGGAAATTACAAGCTTCACAACTATTTAAACTTTTGATGAAAAATGTTAGGTGTCCTAAATAAAAGACAGGTAATAGGAAAAAAGAGCTAAAAGGTGTTGTAATCCAGTGTGGACCGTGTATCTAGAAGTATACCTTGACTTAGTACAACTGTCTTAGGTGTTTTATATGTTCTTTGAACTATTAGTCTGGTTTTCAATCTGTATATATGATAATTAACTTTATAAGGTCTTACAAGATGAATAAATGAATCTGCTGCTGGTAAAATAAAAGGGTGGAGGGACGGGAAAAAAAGAAGGAAACTGAAATGTGTTATGTACATGTACCAATCCCCTACAGTGAATGTAATCATTATGTACTGTGAACATGCACTAATAAAGTCCAATAATAAGTAAATATATAAAAATGTTAGGTGCTCACTAAGTAGTATACAGTTTTAAAATAATTTAGGCCAGGCATGGTAGCACATGCCTATAATCCCAGTATTTGGGAGGCTGAGACAGGACTATCCCGAGTTTGACGCAAGCCCGAGCTACATAGTGAGTTTAAGATCAGCCTGGACTATACTGTGAAACTCAGTTTCTCTTTTTTTTTTTTATGAGACAGGGTCTCGCTATGCAGTTCAGGCTGACCTTGAGTTCACTTTGTATCCCAGGCTGGTCTCAAACTGGCAATGATCCTCCTGCCTCAGCCTCCTGAGTGCTGGGATTACAGGCGTGTACCACCATGCCTGGCTTGTGAGAACCAGTCTCAAAAAAATAAAAGTGAAAATAATTCAAAGAGTGTACTAATAGAAAAATGGCTATGTTTACACTTAAGCAAAATCGTGCCTATAAAACTGTCCCAGTCTCCTGGAATTAAAGAATTCATTTCCTCTTCTCCATGTTTTGAGAATCTCTCCAAAGGCATGCAACACATTTGAATATAGTTATCTTCAGACTTACAGGTATGTTTTTGGTTTTGGTTAGTTTGGGTGTTTGTTTGTTTGTTTTTTGTCTTTTTGAGACAGGGTCTCACTATGCAGTTCAGGCTGGCCTTGAGCCCACTCTGTAGCCCAGGCTGGTCTCAAACTCGTAATGATCCTCCTGCCTCAGCCTCCCAAGTGCTGGGATTACAGGTGTGTGCCACCAGGCCAGGCCTTTGTTTGTTTGGTTTTTGAGATAGAATCTCTCTATGTAGTCAGACTCACCATCTTCCCACCTCAACCTCCTGAGTGCTGAGATTAAAAGCATACAAAATACTTGGTCCCTTAGTTTCCTCATTTGTAATTTGAGGGTCATTATAATTCTGAACTTGATAAGAGTATTGACAGTGTCATGTTTATTAGCACCATACCTAGAACATATATGTTTTCTATTTTTATAATCAAAGAAGTCTCCCTTCTAAGAGTTATTTCCTTCCCAGAGAACTCCTCACACATAGTAAATGTGTAATCATGTTATTTTCAGCACAGGTGAGGGACTGGATCATGGGACTCTCCCTTCCAGAATGGTGCTAACCCTCCCTGGTCTTCCTCACTTCATGCAAATTCCTCTCCAGTTCAGTTCTAGAAAATTATGTTCTGGACTTTTTAGAGGCCACAGAATGTCCAGCCACTGCCTTGCATAACCACAAAAACTGGGAACACTGGGCTCAGAAGGGTCCTCCCAGACCATTCAATACAATACCCCTATTATAAGACAGCAAACCAAGATCCACACAGTGAGTCAGCATCCACCTTAGGTATTTTGAAGAATTCTAAAAATAGTCCCTCCTTCCAATTACTCTTTCTATTTGCTTTGCTTAATTATTGCTCATAACATTTTTGTTACTGACATCACATGCTTATTCTTTTACTTGTTGATTGTGTTTCCCCTGCAGATGTGAGTCTCAGGAGGGCAGGGACACAATCTTACCATCCATACACCCCCAGCACCTTGTTCACACGTTGGCACATGTTGTTCAGTTAAAGTGTGCTGTATGGTACTGCAGATAAAAATTATGGCTATAGAAAATGAAGGGAAAGGTAGCAAAACTGTTTTATAAAAATTCACTGGTGCCGTTTCTATTGTCATAAAAAACATAAAACTTTACATTCTAAGGAGGGACAATCTTTATCTAATTCTTCCGTCCAGGGAGAGACTTACTTCCAGTAATCACATATTGGCAAGTCAGCATACTTCCTATATGCTAAGCCAACAGCTGTTTGTTCTGAAATCACCAAAGAAATGTACCTTGCTAGAAGAGTTTGTTTTGGTTTGGGTTTTTTGTTTGTTTGTTTGTTTCGTAATAGTGGCACAACTGAAATTTTGGAAACCTGATTCTTGTTACACACAAAATGAGTTAGCTTCCTGTGGCACTTCCATGTTAAATGTATCTGCACTAGTGATGGTCACTTAGAATGTTCATATTTATAGAAATGTGAACAAAGAAACTACTTGAGGCACTGAAAATAATTTGCTGGAGGGATGACTGAGTGGATGCCACGTGGGTGCCTTTCCTTAGAGGCTCCGACATAGCAATTCACCCATTTGGTCGTTTATCCAACAAACATTTGACAGGCTCTTAAGCAGTTCTCTAATTAGTGGGCAATAACCCCCAGGTATGTGGTAGGCTAAGGATCTACTACATGCCAGACTCTGAGATGGAAACTTTATGTGGATCTTCTCTACCATAACCCAGCTCTTGTATTCACAAGGAATTATTCCTCACTTAATTATTCCTTAAGGAAAGGGGGTCTAGGAGTTATTAGAAGGATCAGGAGGGTTGCAGACTAATACTGAAAGGAAACTATAAGTGGGGAGGTGACTCCATGCATTGGTACAGATATATCTCCAGACTTTTGTATGTGAGTATGTAGCAGGTTGAGACAGGATCTCATTATGTACATGATTTAGCCTGGTCTTGAACTCAAGGTGATCCTCCTGCCTCAGCCACCTCAGTGCTGCGATTACAGACATGCATCACCATTCCTGGCTCTATCTCTAAATTTTTTAAGCCTGCACAGTCTTTGAGAGTGTCCTTTTTCCCTCTACATGTGTGCATCTCCCTCTTTTACTAGGTTATTGGATCTTTCGTTTAGTCTTAATTTGAAGGTCAGCAAATCTGATGGACTTGGCCAATGATCATTCTTGTCCCCCAAGTGAGGACTTGCAGCCTCGACCACCTCCTGAATACCTAATTAACCATTACAGTGAACATTTTCTAGTTTCCAGTATACCCTGAGCAGGAAGTATGTTTACTTAGAAGGGAGTGTTACACATCATCTTGGCCCTGGCCCTGCTCTATTTCACAGCTGAGAAACTAGTCTAAGGGAAGAAATGACAGTGAGGTAAAATAAAGCCGTTCCTGCAAACCCTCAATGGATAAGTACATGCTGTTGCTGTTTGTCACTGAGGTTTGTGGGCTGGGTGTAAGGCAGCAAAAGTTGGCTACTACAGGATTCAAATCCAGGTTTGATTCCTTCTGCCTTCCTGTGCTATCTCACTGAGCTTTTAGCCCTGATTCCTACCCGCTCCCAACACACACATACAAAATATTTTTAATTATCCCTACCTCAAAGGGGAAGGAAGAAGGCACTGGAGATGGGGTTGGAGAATGTGTCCCTGAGAGCCTTCCGCTCACTAAGCTCACAGTTCCCCTCCAGCCCACTGTGAGCCGCCACTGGAGAAAGGCACAGATGATAACAGTTCTGGCCACTCATAGTGCACTGTGTTGCCAGGCATGGTGGCAAACGTAGGTAATCCCAGCTACTTGGGAGGCTGAGGCGGGAAGATTGCAAGTTTCAGGCCAGCTTGCATTTAGTGAGATCCTGTCTCAGACTGAAACAAGGGCTGGGAATATAGTTCAATGGTAGAGTCTCCCTGGGTACAACCTCTGTACAGAGACAGACAGACAGACAGACACAGAGAGAGACAGAAAGAAAAAAAGAAATACAGACAGAGAGAAAGAAACAGAGAGATACAGAGACAGAGACAGAGACAGAGATGGAGACAGAGACAGGCAGAGAGACAGAGAGGAAGGAAAGAAAAGAAGAAGAAAGACAAGAAGAAGAAGGAGGAGGAGGAGGAAGAGGAGGAGGAGGAAGAGGAGGAGGAAGAGGAGAAGGAGAAGAAAAAGAAGAAAAACAGAGGTAGGAGGAGAAGAGGAAGAAGAAGAGCGCTATGTAGTTTCTCAAAGAGAATTTGTCTATATTGCATTTTATATCCAAAAAGTCCTAGAGCTAAGCAGGGGAGGTGCTACTGCAATCATCTTACAGAGGGGCATCAACAGGGTCTCACTAAACTGCTCAGACTGGCTGGGAACTGCAGTCCTCCCATCTCCGCCTCCATGTAGCTGGGATTACAGAGGTGTGCCACCAAGCCTGGCTGGAGAACCTTTGATAGAGACCATTGTGCGTGCACTTTCTAAGTGTTAAGCACTGTGCCAGGTGATTCACATGGCGCAGTGCCTGGGGCTGCAGGGAGGTGAGGAGTAAATCCCTCATTCACCAGAGCTCCCTTTTCCTTCAGGCTCTCCTGCTCCTTTGGGGCGCCCTTCCTTGGTCCAATATCTGGTCCAAGGGGACAGAGCGTAGCTTTGTTCTAGATGTTGCAGAAACCAGAACCAACAAGAGCTGCCGGTCCAGCAGAGAGGTAACAGGGCAGTGCTTGGCTCGGTCGTTTGACCTGTGTGCATCCATGATGATTCATCTCCTGAGTCTTGGCTCTCTGTTTTCTCCTCCAATAAATAAGAACCATTGTGTAATGCCTCCAGAGCTGTTACAAACACGTTTTGTTTTTTCCTTCGCCTACCACATCCTTGTCCTGGTTTTCTCTACACATCTTGCAGGGCTTCCCTGAAATGCTACTTCCTCAGAGACATCTCACAAGGCCAAGCTGTCCTCCTGCCCAGCTTCCTTCATAGCATTCATTATAATTTGAATGTACACAGTGACTGCTTTGTTTTCTGGCTTATTGTACATTTTCTCTGCTAGACCACAAGCTCCCTGAGGGGAAGGAGCATTTCTGTGTTGCCATCATTCTGTACGCACACAGACTTGTGAGCTGAGGCGTGTGAAGGAGCCAGTGACTCCGCTTCCCCTCCGTCCCCTCACATACATACGCTCCCTCCCCAGGCTCCTCTCCCAGTGTGGTAAGCTGCTAGAGGACGGGAAGCTGGACTTTCTTGGGCATGCATGGGTTGGTGGCCTTAGCCACTCTTACCTTTGCCTGCTCAGATCTGCCACACTGGCCTCCTTATTACTGCATGAATATGCCAGTCCCATTCCTGCCTCACTTTGCACAGTTCTCTATCTAGAATGTTCTTTGCAGATACCCAGTGACTCTATGCTTCACTTTAATCATGTCCCTGCTTTGCTGAATGCTGTGTTTCTGAAGTAATCTGAAGTAATTCCTGTCTTCTCCTTTTTTTTTTTTTTTTTTTTGGTCTTTTTGAGACAGGATCTCGCTATACAGTTCAGGCTGGCCTTGAACTCGCAGCAATTCTCCTGCCTTAGCCTCCCGCATGCTGGGATTACAGGCATGCACCACCATGCCCAGCCTTATATTT
>NW_004956106.1:0-8181 GCF_000276665.1 Chinchilla lanigera
ATCTATTGCTTCTCCTAGACTTAGATACAAAGTTCTCAAATGGACTTACATTAGATGATGTCTAATAAACAGAAACTTTTCATTGCTTCCACTTCTCCATTGTGAGCCACAGGGGATTTCTGCTGTGCAACTCAATGCCTGTGGAGTAGAATCACCAGGTAGAAGCTGCCAGTCTTGGTAAGTCACTCTTGTTTAGGAAAGTGGCCCTGAGAAAATTTCAGAGCAAACCAATGCTGAAACTGTGCAGTCATGACATAGAGACCATTGTGGGGGTGGGAAATAGGTAGAACTGGTTGGGGCTTGCCCTGCTACTCATTAAAAGGATCATTTGCTTTTCTTCCATCAGGGATTTAAAAGCCATTTTTCCAAAACACCATAACTCATCCAGTGTTTGGAAATTACCGCTTTAGGAACCTTCTACAAATACTAGAAAACTGATCCTGGGTCTGCTATGTAATTTAGGTTGGCTTCAAACTCACAGCAATCCTCCTGTCTCCCCATTCTGACTGCTGATTTCAGGAATAACAAGTTGAACTTTTAAATAAAAAAACACCCAGTCAGTGTTGTATTATATATGTTACATTACCTCCAAGTCTGTCTCTGATTCCCAAGAGTATTTGAAATCCTAACAAACTCAAAAAAAATTAATTACATTCCTTTTATGTTCTGTAATCTTTTAAGGTAAACTTGACAAAACTGAAATTTTTCTTAAAGTCAAATACCTGGAATATAATTCTGGTTGGCCTGCTCCAGCAATGGATATGGTTAAGATCTGAGGACAGCTGGGTGTGGTGGTGTACACGTGTAATCCCAGCACTCAGGAGGCTGAGGCAGGAGGATCCTTGCAAGTTTAAGACCAGTCTGGGCTACAAAGTGAGCTCAAGGCCGGCCTCACTGCATGACAAGACCCTGTCTCAAAAAGACAAAAAAAGATTTGAGGACACCTTTGTTACACCTTGTGGCACGTTTTCAAGTCATGTAAACAAAATAGCATCTAGGTTTTGCTTTTTCAGTTACTTTGTGCTCTTATTTATCAATTAATCTAGTATCATCTAAATGATATACACATACAAGTACCCACAAAGACATACCATACACACATCCACAAGTTATAATACTGGCATGGTTTGTCTTTTTATACTCCTAGGAAATACTTAACCTCTTAACCTCATATTTACCTGTCTGAAGGCAGGATTCCTGGTTGTAGCAACATAAAAAATATACATCTCAAAGGAGATTGCCTGCTTACTTAAAAAGGGGACAGAATTTTTGAAAGCTGTTTTTTTTTTCTACCTTTACCTACTATAGCTCTTAGTCAATTTCAAAGCTTTTGCTCAAAGTCTGAAGACATTTTTCATTGTGGTGAAATTTAAATATAGCTGGTCAGAAGTTCATACATTTCTCAAGGCCTCTAATTTAAAAAGTGTTGCACAATAATACTCTTCACTAAGAAAGAGACAAGTCATCTCAGGTAAAATTTCTGCATTTTCTCTTTTTAAGGAATGGAGACTGTAGGAGACAATAACAATTTTCAGCAAAGAAGTTTCAACAAATATTCTGAAACACTAGTCAACACATATTCATCCACTGATGGGGATCAAGGCGTTTCCAAGATTTAACGATCACAAACTGTGCTGCTATGAACATGGGTATGCATAGATCACTGTGTTATAATGCCTTGAACTCTTTCTGGAAGATATCTAGAAGGGTCAAGTGGAACCTCTGCTTTCAGTTTTCTGATAAATCTCCATACTGATTTCCATAGTGGTGGTACCAGTTTTCAGTCCCACCAGGATGGAGAAATGTTGCTTTATCCCTACAGCCTCTCTAGCATTTATTATTGGTTCATTTCCTGAGGGTAGCCATTCTTTCTGAAGTAAGATGGAAACTCAGTATTGTTTTCATTTGCATCTATTGAATTGTAGCAGAAAATGCTCCCCCAGCCAGTATACTTCAATTTCTGTTAGTCGCCCAGATAACAGTTCCTGTTACCATTCTTGTTACTTCTGTTTCTTAGAAATAGCTGGTCAAGAATAGCAAAAGCAATCCTGGGCAACAAGGACAAGTCAGGTGGAATCACAATCCCTGACCTAAAATTATACTATAAAGCTACTGTCATAAAATCCACCTGGTACTGGCTAAAAAACAGGCCTGAGGATCAATGGAACAGACTGGAAGAAACAGACACAACCAAAAACACACTCAACCACCTAATCTTTGATAAAGGGGCCAATCAAACTCACTGGAAGAATGATAGCCTCTTTAATAAATGGTGCTGGAAAAATTGGCTCAATACCTGCCAAAAACTGAAAATAGACCCAAGCCTATCACCATGCACCAAACTCAAGTCAAAATGGTTCACAGATCTCAATATTAAACCAGAAACACTAAATCTATTGGAAGAGAAAGTAGGTAAAAACCTCAAAGACATAGGGGTAGGCAGAGAGTTCATGAATAAAAACCAAATTGCACGTGAAACACTTGAAAGAATCAACAACTGGGATCTCATCCTACTGAAAAGTTTCTGCACATCTAAAGAAATCACCAGCAGAGTCAAAAGAAAACCCACAAACTTGGAAAAAATTTTAGCTGATTGTCCCTCAGACAAAGGGCTTCTATCTAGAACATATAAAGAATTAAAAAATTTCAGCCCCTCCAAATTCAAAGACCCAATCCAAAAATGGGCAGCGGAGATGAACACACATTTCTCAGACAAGGAGATACAAATGGCAAATAAATATATGAGAAAATGTTCAACATCATTAGTCATTCGAGAAATGCAAATTAAAACAACACTAAGATTCCACCTTACCCCAGTAAGAATGGCTAGCATTAAGAAATCAACCAATAACAAATGCTGGCGAGGCTGTGGAGAAATAGGAACCCTTCTCCACTGCTGGTGGGAATGCAGACTGGTGAAACCACTGTGGAAATCAGTTTGGAGATTCCTCAGAAAACTAGGTTTAGAGGTCCCATTCAACCCAGCTATCCCCCTGCTGGGTATTTTCCCAGAAGATTTAAAAACATCATATCACAGTGATATATGTGCACCTATGTTCATAGCAGCACAATTTGTAATTGCTAAAATGTGGAAGCAACCCAAATGTCCATCCACCGAGGATTGGATAAGAAAATTATGGTACTTTTATATAATGGAATATTACTCAGCTGTAAAGAAAGATAAACTCGAGGCCTTTATATTTAAATGGTCACAACTAGAGACCATACTCATAAGTGAAATAAATCAAACATACATGTGCAAGCACCGCATTGTGTCACTAGTGTAAAACTTGAAAGAGTTAATTTAAACTCGGAGGTATGATAGACACTGTGAAATGATAGGAAACCACCGAAGAGTAAAGGGCTTCTGGGATGTGGGAAAAGAGAAGGGAAAGAAGGAGAAATTTTGTATGTATGTATATACAGGATAGATAACATGGTTGTTCTATCTGCTGTTTCTATGCTGAAAGAAACTGTCAATGAGTCTTTGGTTGACCAGTATTGCATGTCTATATCTGTTTTCATGAGAAGCCACTTTGAAGATATCAATATGTAATACAACCACCATTGTTAATTCCCTACCACTTTGTTTGTAACTCTGTATTGTCTGTATTGTGCTTGTGATATGTTGTAAAATGTTGTATGTCTGTTAATGTTTCCCTCCTTTTATCCTTAAAAAAAAAAAAAAATAAAAAAATAAAAAAAAAAAAAGAAATAGCTGGTCACTGTGATGCACAGCTTGTCACTATGATGCATATTATAAGAACCAAACTCAGAAATGTATGGCCATAAAAAACCTCAAATGGACTCTATCTTATAGGTTCCAAAGGGGTGGCTTGCATGTGAGGCAGAGTGATCTAGATCTGGGAAATCTAGCACCTTTATGGGGCTGGACCATTAGCTTAGTGAGGTGGGCACTGAGGAGGGCATTGTCTCTCTCTCTACATTTTGGATGATTGAGGCAAGTAGGGAGTCTGCAGGTTTTAGGTTTTGAGGAGACAGACTAGGGAGAAGGATGGGGGAATACTAGAAAGAAGGTCTCCCAAGGAGAGCAGAAAGAGATAATTGTCATGCCTGGCATGACAAAATGAGTGGCAACAAGGCCCACAGTGGGTGTCTCCAGTGGGGACTTGGGGCCATGATGGAGTGTGTGTGGATGGCCAATGCAGGTGTTCCCACAGTTAGCCAAACATCAAGGGAAGACAGTTCTTCTCAGAGGGTGTTTCTATGACCAGCACTGGATTCAGATGGCACAGAAAGTAGGCCAAGCCTCTCCCTGTCCTGGTGGGCACAAGGGTGGAAAGACAGGCGAAGGATGGGGAGAAAGTGTGAGGGGTTGGAGGAAGACCTGAGTCCCTGAAGATTATGGGATGAGTAGAGGGTGAGTGGGGCCTGTCTAGTGATTTTGAGCATTTCTAGCAGTAACAGGACCTCTTTTAATGTCTGAAAAAATGAATGAGAGGGCTTGCGGTCTAAGGGCTCAGTGGGGTCTCACTTTGTTAGTCTGTAGAGGCATTTAGTGTGGAGAGCCATGCCAGGAATCCAAAGGCAGAAGCATCCTATTACACCAAGAAGGGAGAGGAGTTTGTTGTTTGGTGGTGGGTGGTTGGAATCTGGGAGATCAAGTGGATGTGGTCTGGAAGGAGGGCTCAGCTATGCTTGTGGAGAATGATGTCCAGATGGGTGGGAGATGGTGGAGAGATTTGAACTGAGGAGGGAGCTCCGATGCAAATGGTATCCCTCTGAGTCTAGAATTTGTAATAATAAGAGGGTGTGTCTAGAGCATGTTTCATGTGATGGACCGCAGAGAAAGTCATATACATACTGTATGAGATGAGCGAGAGATGAAAGGACAGCAAACCATAGGCAACAGCTGGACTGAAGCAGTGGAAGCTGTCTGGGAAACCTATTGCAAGACAATCCAGGTCAGCTGCTGGGACTGACCAAGTGTCAGGCTCTGTCTAGTTAAAGGTGAAAAGAGGCTGTGAGGAAGGGTGTACCCAGCCTGGAACTGCACCACCTGGTGCAAATGTGAAGGTGTCCTGGGACTTGTGTCCTAAACGATAGCAGGTTTCTCTTTCAGGACTCTGGAAGGGAATTATTGCTATTTTTGTTTTGTTTTTGTTTGTTTTGAGACACAGTCTCACTCTATGGTTCAGACTAGCCTTGAATTCACTATGTAGCCTAGGCTGGACTTGAACTCCCAGTGATCCTCCTGCCTCAGCCTCCTGAGTGCTGGGATTACAGGTGTGCACTAGTACAAGCTGAAACTAAGTAAATGTTGGAGTGTCTGAAGGTACGTTCATCTTGCTGGTTTGAATCTGGACTCTCAGTCCCCGAGGAACATAATGTAATCCACTGGCAAGGGAGGACTGACCTGTGGGAGGAGGGCTTGCTGCCCATCTCTAAAGGCCACAGAACTGGGTAAAAAGAAGTGAACCCCTGGTCAGCACACCAGTTGTCAGCAGGTTTATTCTGGGGAGGAACACGCCTCTGTTGACTCTGGCTTCTATACATTTTTTTGTTACAGAGGCCTTTATCATTCATCCTTTTTTATTTTTTAAACAGAATACAGAGCATCTGAAGATGAGGAACTCAAAATACAACAGCTGTGTATGCTTAAAAATCAGCTGCTAGGTAAGAACCCCAAATCCACACAGCTTATTTGTATTCGCATCCTTAGGTGCTCAAACAGATGATGACAGCTTGATGGGGATTAAGTGTGTTCTCCTAAGGAAGTACTTAAATGCCTTGTGTTTAAAGAAACAAATTCTCAGACATATCTAAATTTTTATGTTGAAGTTTTT
The DNA here is from genome assembly GCF_000276665.1 of Chinchilla lanigera. Lineage (NCBI taxonomy): Eukaryota > Metazoa > Chordata > Mammalia > Rodentia > Chinchillidae > Chinchilla > Chinchilla lanigera. The sequence goes on from NW_004956106.1 coordinate 5,808, forward strand.
TGCAAGCACCATGGTTTAAAATCATTTAACAGTGTTATAAACACACGAAGTGTTTGAGTAGTGAACTGCACGGTGATTTGCAAACGTGTAACTTTTCTTTCACTTGAAATCCTACCTAGGTGGGGGATATAGCTCAGTGGCACAGCGCCAGCCTGGCAAGCGCAAGGTCCTGAGTTAGATTTCCGATGCCCCAAAGAAAACACCAAACACCTAGCTAAACTGTCAGGGGAAAAAAGTACTGAGGGAAAAAGAAAAAGAGAAAGCATATCAGGCTGGCCGTTTTGTTATGATGAGTAGTTTGTGTAAGTATTAGTAAAATTTTAACATCATTAAGATTGGCTTCGGGGCTGGGGATTTAGCTCAGCGGCAAAGCGTCTGCCTGGCAAGCTCAAGGTCGTGAGTTCAATTCCCGGTACTGGAGAAAAACCCAAAAAAAAAAAAAAGATTGGCTTATTAGGGTTGAGTCAGACTGTACTGAACAGCTGTGTCATTTGGCAATCAATTCCTGTGAACTCACATATTGTATTTATGACTGAGCTACCTCCCCAGCACTGCATGCACGCTTTTAAGTCCTTACTACAATAGATATCAATTAGCCTTTTTCCTTTTTTCCTTAAAGCACTAAGGATAAAATTCCAGGTCAACTTAACAGAAGGTCATGGAGAAACAACTGCCAGGTAGGAATGAATCTGTGTTGCCTGTCTTATGTGTGTGGATCATTAGCTCAGGAAGTGGGTAATGGAATTAATACACTCAGTTCATATCTACAAGTGTGGCCTTCAGAACTTAGGTTTCCATTAATTAGTCCTTCATGTTCTAAAATATAATCAGTTAAGCAACTACCATTCTCCTATCCTCAAAAAGTCCCCTGTCCCATAACTTTGTCAACTTACGTGGAAAAAGTTTCATTAAGATTGGGAGTCCCAGTTGATTTTTTTTTTCCTTTGTCTTTTTGAGACAGGGTCTCCCTATGCAGTTCAGGCTGGCCATGAGCTCACTTTGTAGCCCAGGCTGATCTCGAACTCGCAACAATCTTCCTGCCTCAGCATCCAGAGTAACGGGATTGCAGGCTTGCTCCACCACGCCGGGCTTCACAATGATTTTTAAATCAGTGACCAACAGATCAAACAAGCTTAGTGTGGTACTGCTTATACAAGGTCTGGGTTGGGGCTGGGGATATAGCTCAGTGGCATTAGTACCTGCCTGGCAAGCACAGGGTCGTGAGTTCGATCCCTGGAACTGGAAAAAAAAAAGCCTGGGTTGTGCTCAAAGATGTCCCTTTCTGATAGAAAACTGTTCATTTAGTATTAATCTACTACTAGTTCTCCATTTTTATTTACTAGCAATCCCATTTCTATTCCTGTGATACACAATTTTGCTACCACTGTAAAATGATGAATTCACATCAGTAGTGCTTCCCCTTCATTATTCTGTTTTCAAACTTAAATACTGTCAGTAAAGTAGGTTTGAAGACAGACTAGTGAAAGAGGGCCAGAACTTTTCAGTGTTACTGACTTTGGATGTCTCTGCATTTTGCTCCTCAGATCTATCCAATCGGTGTGCGGGAATGTTATCACTAAGGCAGGCCTGGTTTCAGCTTTCCTTTTCAGGCTGTCTGGGAAGGCACTGAACTTAGCCAGGGACTATGTCCAGGCACGGCGCAAGTGTAGTCCCAGGCGTTTGGAAACTCAATTTCCCTGCTATGTTCACATGTTCTTGTTATTAATCTTGGGGTGGGGCCAGCAGACATTAGAAATTAGATGTGATAATTACAGCTTTAAACTGTTCAGAATCCGAGTTCCGTTTCCTATAAATTTAGCAGATTAAGGGTTCTTAATTTTTGTGCCACATATAAATACTTAAACACTAACAGATATAAATATCTTTGAACTTTGAAGAAAAGTCAAACACTGCAATGCCATGGTTTTGCCCTTCAGATTACTGGTTGGGATTTTAAAACTCAGTAGATTGTTTTGATAAAGTCACAGATGTTCTGACCAGGCCTTCTATCTTGTAGCACTTAAGGCAATCTCAATGTTCATGAGTGGGGGAAGGGTGAATAACTCCGGATCAACGCTCCGGAGTGCACCAGTGCACTCAGCTTGCATCACGAAGGAGAAATAAGTTGGTATGGCACGGGCTACGTGTGCCTATGTTAACTTCAGTTCATGAAATTAAAACTTCAGATCCTTAGTCACAGCAGCCACATTTCATATGTTCAGTAGCCACATGTGGTTGCCACGCTGGACAGAGGTTGTCTAGGAGACCTGGCATGGAAATATCTACCACCACATAAGAACTGACATTATAGACATAAAACTGCCACTTTACAGACTCAGTGCACAGAGGCAGATTTCTTATTAGAATTGTTTCA
>NW_004956107.1:0-1189 GCF_000276665.1 Chinchilla lanigera
TACTTTCTCAAGATCTGTGAGGTACACTAATGGTAGTTGAATAGGAATTGCATTGAATCTGTACAGCAGTTTTGGAAGTATGGCCATTTTCACGATGTTGGTTCTTCTTATCTATGAACAAGGAATAATTTTCCATTTATTGAAATCTTAAGAAGGGAATTTTTAAAGAAACTGTATGTGTGTACATCTGTGTATGCTTTTGGTGTGTGCTTTTTAGAAATGAAGGCTAGCTAAGATGTGAAAGATACTACCAGCATTTGGTGTGATTATGATGGTTAATAAGAAATTCTTACTCCCAACCAGCTGACAGTTTCCTTTATCAAGTATCACCACTACATCCTTTCCACTGCCCTCCTTCCATGACCACAACCACAGACTCTTTCTGGCAGGCTGGGAGTTCTGGGTGGTGCAACTCATGACAGTGTGACACTGTCCACTGCTATGTTGTGCTGAAGTCCACTGTTGGAGCAATGAAAGGGGATGCTTGTCTGGCTCCAGTTCTCTTTATCAACAGCAGGAACTTGGGGGATACTAAGCAAAGTACATTAGGCCTAGGAATTGCATAGTAGTCAGGGAGTCAAGTTTTTGATGGCTGCAGATCCTTTATATAACTGGAGTTTTCAGGTCACATATTTATAGACTGAGAACGGGAAAAGATCTTAGAGATTACCAACCTTTTCATTTGGCACTAAAACTGCCCAGGAAGGGAAAGTGACAGCCCAAGGTCATAGTGACAGAGACGGAGCTGGGGTGAGAATCCAGGCTCCTTAATTCTTTTTCCTCTGGCTGGTATTGATTTCAATAGCATCATTTCTAGGTGAAAATTACTCTGGCTTTAAATGAAAAAGTCTTAAATCAGATATTTGAAATACACAAAGGGGAATAGGAAGGAATTTAGCACATTGTAAGTAGTCAATAATTGAGGTGGCTGGATTTTTGTGTTATAGGGTGATCTTACTTCATGTAGTCTAACAAAATTGGATCCAGTTAGTCTTGAATTTGTTTCATTCTTTATTATCTCAAGTAACTCAAAGATGGCTAGTTCTAATCTCACCCTGCTGCTTCATTGCAAAATGTTAATATAGATCTGAGATTATAATACAACATTCATCAATGACAAAGGCACACAGATTCAGAGTAACTTTGGTTTAAGGTTCTGGAGGTTTGCAAGGGTCCTCTTTGGAGGACA
>NW_004956107.1:4819-5868 GCF_000276665.1 Chinchilla lanigera
TCCTCACTTCTTCAGTCAAGCCCTAGCTACAGATCTAGAGACCCTTAACCTTAAACCCAGCACTCTACTCCAATACATAGATGACCTCCTTCTCTGTTCCTCCTCCCATACACTGGCGATACAGCACACAGCAACTCTCCTCAATTTTCTGTCAAACCAAGAATATAGAGTGTCCCCAACCAAAGCCCAAATAGCCTCTCCAAACGTCAAATATTTGGGGCTCACTCTCACTCCCACCACTCGTTCCATTACCACAGACCGTAAGGCTCTCCTTCGTGATTTCCAGGTCCCAACCACAAAACAACAAATCCTCTTTCCTTGGTTTAGCCAACTTTTTTCATCTCTGGATTCCTAACTTTGCTTCTCTTGCTCAGCTTCTCTATAACACACCCAAGGGATAGTGCGTTCTCGCAATTTTACTCCTTCAAATCCCAAGGTTACCTTTCAGGTTCCATACTGTCAAATGGTACCCATTCAACGTACCTGGGAAGCAGACAAATGGATGCAAGTCCAATGGACAACTGCACATCTGGGCCCCAACACCAAGACACTTCTGCAGCAGCCCCAAGAGACAATGCTGCCATCTGCGTGGCCTATATGTCATTCCTCAGCCTGCCACCTTTCACCACAGGCAGTGCACCGATACCAAAGTCTTCTATTTTGACACTTCAGGTTGCAAAACCATAAGTATAAATTCAGGGGGACAAGTACAAAAGGATGCAGATCCTCTCATCTCAGCCAGGTTTATAAAATGGGGTGATGGGGTCAGGCGAGTAACGCTTTCAATCCTGAATGCATCACATCCCCAACTCCTCCTGGAAAAGACATGGAGCCTCTCCTTTGATAATCAGGGCAAAAACAGACGTGACAATGTTTTAACTCTAAAAACCCAGCTGGTGACCCCACTTCCAGTAATAGAGGTTCCAGCTTACACTTCTGGGGTCCTACAATCTCAGGTCACTTCTCCTATTCCACAGCTTCTTTCACACGCCTATGGTATGCTTTCACATTCCTCCAACCTCACAGAGTGTTGGCTCTGTGTCCCTTAT
>NW_004956108.1:0-1430 GCF_000276665.1 Chinchilla lanigera
TTTTGGAAGCATCAGCAACACCACACACCATCAGGAGAACTGCACTGAGCACCAGGGACCTTAGGGTCCTTGCCCTACCATGCCCACACCACCACAGGAGTGAGACTGAGCTCCAGGGAACCTCTAGATCTTTGAAAATGACAAAATGAAGGAGCAAAATGCAATCTCAGACCTCCACCCCACCCTGAACAAGTCCAGGAGACAGTGATACAGAAGAGCTTGGAAGTCATACACCCGAAATTTCTGATATGATAGCAACTAAAGTAAAGAAATAACTCCATCAGGCCATAGAGGACATCAGATCAGAAATAATATCTCAGGTGAGAAAAGAAATGACAACAATGAAAGAATTGTTCAGCACATCCAAAGAAGACATAGATAAGAAAAGAGAGGAACATAGACAAATCATGGAAATGTTGAATGAACAATATGGGAAAGAACTAGAATTCATGAAACAGATTCAAACAGATATCCAGGAAATGAAAAATTCCATTGAAAGCTGGCAAAACCACTTGAACAAAGCTGAAGATAGACTTTCAGACCTTGAAGACAGCATGACAGCTAATGATCATGAAAGGAAAGATCTCTTAAAAATAACAAGGAATAGCTGGGTTAAGTGGGACCTCTGATCCTAGTTTTGTGAGGAATCTCCACACTGATTTCAAATGCCCATCAACTGAGGAATGGATAAAAAAGATGTGGTATTTTTATAAAATGGAGTATAATTCAGCTATAAAAAAGATAAAGTTGAGGCTTCATAGGTATATGGATTCAAATAGAGACCATACTCATAAGCAAAATAAATCAGACCCACATGTGTAGACATCCTGTTGTCTCCCTACTGTAAGAACATGAAAGAGTAAGTGGGACCCCAAACATACACTAGATGCTGGGAAGGGGAAAGAAATTGTTCAAAAGAGGAAATAACTGGGATGAGGGAAAGGCACAAAGGAAAGAAAGAAGAAATATATATATATACACATATATATTAGGAAGGATAGGTGGGATATACATGTATATATATATACATATATATGTACATATATATTAGGAAGGATAGCTGGGATAACTGTACTGCTGATGCCTAATGGTCTATTGAAGGGAAGAGTTAATGCTTTATCTTTTTTGACCAATTTTGCATGCTTGTATCTGGTAATTTGAACAACTAATTTGAAGACAATATGCAACACAACAACCATTGTTGAATTCCTATCATCTTGTTTGGTAAAACAATGTATTGTTTATAATTTTTGTTTTTATTTTTTATTCTCTTTAATGGTTTGATTAATCTTGCATTCTTACATCTGGTAATCTGACCAACTTCGATGAACATAAAAATATGTAATATAACAACCACTGTTAATCCCTATCATTTTGTTCTGAAACCTTGTATCATTCTTATTGTTTTTGGTGTGCTTTGTTTTTATCTA
>NW_004956108.1:1924-4332 GCF_000276665.1 Chinchilla lanigera
AAATAAAATATTTCCCTGATAAAGAACAACTGAAGAAATTTATGAGTGCCAAACCAATACTAAAAAGAGTACTAAAAGATATTCTAGAAAGAGATAAAAACAACCACAATTCTAAGAACAACAATAGAAAGAACCACCACGCAGAGCAAGCAATTAAACAGGGGAAAAAGTAGGAACCGACAGCAGGAAAGTAACATGACAAGGATAAGCCAATATATATGTTATAATTGTCAATGTAAATGGTCTCAATTTACCAATGAAAAGAAGCAGACTGGCAGAGTGGGTGAAGAAACAAAATTAAACAAAATGCTGTATATAAGAAACATATTTAACTCAAAAGGAAATTCACAGACTGAAAATCACAGGGTGGAAAACAATACTCCATGTGATAGGAACCATGAAAAAAGTGGGGGTAGCTATTCTGTTTGTAGACAATGTGAACTTCAAACCAGTAACAATCAAAAGTGATAAGGAAGGTACTACATACTTGTGAGGGGGAAGCTTCAAGAGGAAGAGATAAAAATCATAACCATCTATGAACCAAATGCAGGAGCACCCCAACTATACAAAACAAATTTTAACAGACATGAAAAATGAAATAAGCGGTAACACAATTATAACAGGGGACTTTAACACCCCATTGTCACAAAGAGACAGATCAACTAGACAAAAGATCAGCAAAGAAATACGAGAACTAGACCACTTGTGAACAAATGGACTTAGACTTTTAAAGAGTGTTTCACCCAACAACATTAGCATACACATTCGTCTCAGCTGCACACGGAATGTTCTTTAAAATACACTATATCCTAACACATAGAAAATGTTTAAGTAAATGCAAAGAAGCTGAAATTATCCCATGCATATCATCAGACCATAGAGCAATAAAATTGGAAATTAATGACAAAAGAAATTGCAAAACATCCATAAACACATGGAAATTAAATAACACCCTCCTGAACAACCAATGGGTCATGGATGAAGTGAAAGAAGAAATTAAACAATATTTACAATCAAATCAAAATGCAGACACAACTTACAGGAACCTGTGGGATGCAATTAAAGCAGTCCTCAGAGGAAAACTTATAGTGGTGAATTCCCACTTCAGGAAAACAGAACAAGCACAAATAAATAATCTTATGCTGCACCTCAAGCTTCTTCAAAAGAAGACCAAGTCAAGCCAAAAGCCCAAAGAAGGCGGGAAATTATAAAGATCAAAAGAGAAATTAATGCAATGGTGACTAAGAAAACAATACAAAGAATTAATGAATCAAAGAGCTGGTTCGGGGGAGTGCTGGCCCTCAGGCCGGCCCCCAACCTCGCAGGTGCCCAGAAGGAGGGCCCCCGGTGCCCAGGAAGCCGTGTGGCCCCTAGGCCAGCCGCCGCTGCTCAATTGAGAACTACCACGGCACAGAGAAACAATGACACAATTGGCCCACCCATACACTGGCTGCAGAGGCCCCCACACAGACGTGTGTGAATCATTCCAAGATGGAGAAACCCCTGGAAATACATGCCATGCAACAGGTCACTCTTGCTCCTACTGTTGAGAACCAGAAAGGTCCAGAGTCAGCGGAGGAGCAGCTGCTGAACAAGGACTCGGAGAACATGAGAATACAGACTAAGCCCAAAGAGTCAGAGGCCCTGTAGACTGGGGTCACAAGAGCCGTTTGGAAGCCATAAACCAGGAGGACCTTGCACAATACCTGGGGAGACCCCCTGGAAGCCATTCTTCCCTTGACAGTACAGGCTGTGGTAGAGGAGCGTATGGAGCCTCGGAGAGGTCTGCAGCAAGATTCCTGTTGCCTGTGCTGACAGTTGGGGAGAGGACACTAACTGGTTGTGGGGTCCCAGTGTGATGGGAGGCTGGAGAGAAAAAACTACAAAGAATGGCTTTTGCCCCAGATGGCTCACTTGATATGTTAGTAAGAATTACCTCCTCAGTATTCTATAGCCATGACTAGGAGGAAGCCAAGGACAGAAAACAAAGAGACTGAGAAAAAGCAGCTGCTTTTGCTGCAGCACTAAGAAAAACGGACCCCAAGTCTAATTCCCAGGGCCCCAAGAAGAACTCTATGACTGCATTCATCTGCTACCACTGTTAAAAGCCAGGCCACCTCAAGAGGAACTGCCCTAAGAGGGCCCCTGGGCCATGCCCTGAATGCACAGGTGACCACTGGAGATCAGTCTGCCCTCTGATGCAGAGACCCCAGATCTCAGACCCATCCTACCAGTTAGTCCAACAGGAATGAGAGGGCCCGGGGCATACTCTGCCTTCTCCCTCTGGCCAGCCTGTCATCTCCATAGAGGAGCCATGGATAATCATGACTATGGAGGAACAAGAAAACAGCCTGTTGCTAGACACAGGTGCAAGTCTCTCGGTCCTTCTTTTCAATCCTGGCCTTCCT